>NC_092111.1:28732852-28928352 GCF_045679555.1 Salvelinus alpinus | reverse complement strand
AGAGAGAGAGAGATGAGTAGAGAGAGAGATGAGTAGAGGAGAGAGAGAGAGAGAGATGAGTAGAGAGAGAGAGAGAGAGAGAGAGAGAGAGAGAGAGAGAGAGAGAGAGAGAGAGAGAGAGAGAGAGAGAGAGAGAGAGAGATTTCCCGTGACTGTGCCTCAAAACCAAATGTTTTCCTGGCCCACCACTCCACCCTGGACTTGAACAGCCTCTATGACCAGGTCCACCTCTATAAGGCAGCAGTGCCCACCTTTGTCCGGACTCTAAAGGACATCGCTCTCAAACGCAGCCCCAACACTTCACACAGGAGCAACAGATCAATAGACACCCCACCCAGACCAGCGAGACACCCTCCAAGACCTGCAGGACCCCCCCGTGGACCTACACATAGAGGACCCACGCCAAGAGGACTTACATCCAGACCACAGCACCCCCAGACACATCCACACCCCCACCCCAACCAATCAACACCCCCCCACATCAACCATGCCCACACCCCATTTAGGCCCCCTCAGATCAGACCTATGCCACTCCTGCCCACCCCATGCACCCCACCCCCGCAAAGAGAGCATCAACATGGAAGTCACACATACGCCCAGGTAGTGAGCGGGCAAACAGGCCCAACCCCCACTCTTACACTCGCCCAAGCCAACGGCATGTACCAGATGCTCAGCAGGCTCTGCTCACACTTACTGGCCTGAGGCCAAACCACACGGCCAACAACATTGGACACTTTATGGAACAAAAAGCCTTCACTATATCATCCTGGAATATCCAAGGCCTGAGGTCATCTGCCTTTGGCCTAAAGAGCAGGAACACGGACTTCACCAAAGAAATCGGTAATGCAGACATTGTCATCCTGCAAGAAACATGGTATAGCGGAGACGGACCCACTGGTTGCCCTCTAGGTTACAGAGAGCTGGTAGTCCCATCCACCAAACTACCAGGTGTGAAACAGGGAAGGGACTCAGGGGGAATGCTAATTTGGTATAGAGCAGACCTAACTCACTCCATTAAATTAATCAAAACAGGAACATTTTACATTTGGCTAGAAATTCAAAAGGAAATTATCTTAACAGAGAAAAATGTCCTCCTGTGTGCTACCTATATCCCCCCACTAGAATCCCCATACTTTAATAAAGACAGCTTCTCCATCCTGGAGGGGGAAATCAATCATTTCCAGGCCCAGGGACATGTATTAGTCTGTGGCGACCTAAATGCCAGAACTGGACAAGAACCTGACACCCTCAGCACACAGGGGGACAAACACCTGCCTGCAGGTGACAGCATTCCCTCCCCCATATGCCCCCCTAGGCACAACTATGACAACATAACCAACAAAAACGGGTCACAACTCCTGCAGCTCTGTCGCACGCTGGGTATGTACATAGTCAATGGTAGGCTTCGAGGGGACTCCTATGGTAGGTTCACCTATAGCTCATCTCTTGGCAGTAGCACTGTAGACTACTTTATCACTGACCTCAACCCAGAGTCTCTCAGAGCGTTCACAGTCAGCCCACTGACACCCCTATCAGACCACAGCAGACTCTAACCAATTCTGGGAAAATTGGAAAACACTAAACAAACAACAACACGAAGAATTATCTATCCAAAATGGAGATGTATGGGTAAACCACTTCTCCAATCTTTTTGGCTCTATAACAAAGAATAAAGAACAAAAACATATACATGATCAAATACAAATCCTAGAATCAACTATTAAAGACTACCAGAACCCATTGGATTCTCCAATTACCTTGAATGAGTTACAGGACAAAATAAAAACCCTCAAACCCAAAAAGGCCTGTGGTGTTGATGGTATCCTTAATGAAATGATCAAATATACAGACAACAAATTCCAATTGGCTATACTAAAACTCTTTAACATCGTCCTTAGCTCTGGCATCTTCCCCAATATTTGGAACCAAGGACTGATCACCCCAATCCACAAAAGTGGAGACAAATTTGACCCCAATAACTACCGTGGAATATGCGTCAACAGTAACCTTGGGAAAATACTCTGCATTATCATTAACAGCAGACTCGTACATTTCCTCAATGAAAACAATGTACTGAGCAAATGTCAAATTGGCTTTTTACCAAATTACCGTACAACAGACCATGTATTCACCCTACACACCCTAATTGACAACCAAACAAACCAAAACAAAGGCAAAGTCTTCTCATGCTTTGTTGATTTCAAAAAAGCCTTCGACTCAATTTGGCATGAGGGTCTGCTATACAAATTGATGGAAAGTGGTGTTGGGGGTAAAACATACGACATTATAAAATCCATGTACACAAACAACAAGTGTGCGGTTAAAATTGGCAAAAAACACACACATTTCTTCACACAGGGTCGTGGGGTGAGACAGGGATGCAGCTTAAGCCCCACCCTCTTCAACATATATATCAACGAATTGGCGCGGGCACTAGAACAGTCTGCAGCACCCGGTCTCACCCTACTAGAATCCGAAGTCAAATGTCTACTGTTTGCTGATGATCTGGTGCTTCTGTCACCAACCAAGGAGGGCCTACAGCAGCACCTAGATCTTCTGCACAGATTCTGTCAGACCTGGGCCCTGACAGTAAATCTCAGTAAGACCAAAATAATGGTGTTCCAAAAAAGGTCCAGTCACCAGGACCACAAATTCCATCTAGACACCGTTGCCCTAGAGCACACAAAAAACTATACATACCTCGGCCTAAACATCAGCACCACAGGTAACTTCCACAAAGCTGTGAACGATCTGAGAGACAAGGCAAGAAGGGCCTTCTATGCCATCAAAAGGAACATAAATTTCAACATACCAATTAGGATCTGGCTAAAAATACTTGAATCAGTCATAGAGCCCATTGCCCTTTATGGTTGTGAGGTCTGGGGTCCGCTCACCAACCAAGATTTCACAAAATGGGACAAACACCAAATTGAGACTCTGCATGCAGAATTCTGCAAAAATATCCTCCGTGTACAACGTAGAACACCAAATAATGCATGCAGAGCAGAATTAGGCCGATACCCACTAATTATCAAAATCCAGAAAAGAGCCGTTAAATTCTACAACCACCTAAAAGGAAGCGATTCCCAAACCTTCCATAACAAAGCCATCACCTACAGAGAGATGAACCTGGAGAAGAGTCCCCTAAGCAAGCTGGTCCTAGGGCTCTGTTCACAAACACAAACACACCCCACAGAGCCCCAGGACAACAGCACAATTAGACCCAACCAAATCATGAGAAAACAAAAAGATAATTACTTGACACATTGGAAAGAATTAACAAAAAAACAGAGCAAACTAGAATGCTATTTGGCCCTAAACAGAGAGTACACAGTGGCAGAATACCTGACCACTGTGACTGACCCAAACTTAAGGAAAGCTTTGACTATGTACAGACTCAGTGAGCATAGCCTTGCTATTGAGAAAGGCCGCCGTAGGCAGACATGGCTCTCAAGAGAAGACAGGCTATGTGCACACTGCCCACAAAATGAGGTGGAAACTGAGCTGCACTTCCTAACCTCCTGCCCAATGTATGACCATATTAGAGAGACATATTTCCCTCAGATTACACAGATCCACAAAGAATTCGAAAACAAATCCAATTTTGATAAACTCCCATATCTACTGGGTGAAATTCCACAGTGTGCCATCACAGCAGCAAGATTTGTGACCTGTTGCCACAAGAAAAGGGCAACCAGTGAAGAACAAACACCACTGTAAATACAACCCATATTTATGTTTATTTATTTTAACTTGTGTGCTTTAACCATTTGTACATTGTTACAACACTGCATATATATAATATGACATTTGTAATGTCTTTATTGTTTTGAAACTTCTGTATGTGTAATGTTTACTGTTAATTTGTATTGTTTATTTGACTTTTGTATATTACCTACCTCACTTGCTTTGGCAATGTTAACACATGTTTCCCATGCCAATAAAGCCCCTTGAATTGAATTGAATTGAGAGAGAGAGAGTTAATGCTGGACTATCATTTTTATTCATTGCTCTCATAGGACTATCATTAAATGTGTAGTGGTTGTCATTCTTTGTATTTTAACTCCATAGAAACACTACAAATATAGGGCATTGGTGCATAGTTTAATTAATTAATTAATTATTTGAATAGGGTTTGCAAAAGTGTGATCATTCTTAGTTTGGGGGCCTTGGTTGGTTTTGGTTTTGGTATTGATTAGTAGCCTAGCGCTCTCTAGTGGTAACAAAAATAATGCAGTTGTCGGAAAAAATGATGATGTTTTACAGTAGCCTATAAGCATAAAACCATGTTAGATATTTGAATTAGTCAGTACATCGCAAGCATTTATCAAACAGCATGACAGATAGGCTGATGATGACAAACGTCTGTTTGTGTCAATTATTAAATTACCCTGGGATAAACTGTTGGGGGAAAAATATATTATAGCTAAAGCGCTGTAGTTCTCTACATTCTATCATATTGAAAGAAACCTAAAGCATGTTCAATCAATTTCCTAGAGACCGTTGGGAAACATTAAGTTAAGAGGGCTGCTTCTTCCATCAACATAAAACAAAGACCAGTATTGAAAGGGAAATAAATAAAGGAATGAAAACTGCTCAACATTTTGAACTGTTATTACTAATTTCGGAGAAAAGAACACCGCTTCAAAATTGTCTCCATGTGTCCACGGCGGGGCGCCACGGAGCTTGCCAGAAATGTGGCCTTGAAACTATGGTAATATACCATATGTGATTGGTTTAGTTCACCTCTGACGAAGGTAATACTTTTCCAATGAAATGTTTTTATCTGAATCACACTTGTTTTATTGGATGGCGCTTGCTGTCAATCAAGTTGCAGCTGTGGTTATCGAGGGGGAGAGCCGCCAGTTCGATGTTTGGAGCTTTGGGCGACGGAGCTCCGAGGACTGGAAAGATATGGGAAAACTTAAGTTGTATGCGATAAAACATTATGTCAAGAATAGCCTACATTAGCTATAAATAGCTTCTTTTTTTCATTGTTGTTTATGCACCATATTTGAATCTGCATGCATAAACAATGCATACACAATTAACAGATGAGAATGAGAGGGTTGCTATTTATTATTGTTTTAAAATTAATCTAATCTTGATTAATAGATTGATTAATTTGAAAATAAAATGCGTATTCCAGATAACAACACAAATATTGGATACTGATCTATTTGAACTAAAATTGTCACAATAAGTAGTATCATGCTTAGGGGAAACTAGGCTATAGGCTAAAATGCAATGTTTTTACATCTTGAGATAAAATACATTCTGAAATAGATTTTGAAAACATATTAAATAAATCAGAATATGTATTAATATTTAATGAAATTAATACAATCTATATGCAATTTATTACATCCATTGTTTAAATGTTATCATAGAATCACCACATTGTCATCACAATCAGCATTGGAAGTAGGTTATTTAGTATAATAGGTTATTTTTATTTGGGCAATTAGCCTAAATAATCAATAATAGAAAATGATAAAATACTGAACATTTGCTGTTATTTTCACATGCTTTCATCGATTGTTTATATTATAGCCTATGATTTCTGTTTCTCTCAGTCAAAAGTTACGGACATGTATGCATTCATTCTTCCCCCCAACTGGCATACTGTTTATTATAGGCCTATTACTCTATTATACATAGCATATGAGCAAATCAAGACAGACGCAGTGTATTTTTCTGCAATGTAGGCCTTTCATCCATAATTTTACAAAATGTGTCTTTTCACATTCAGTGGCCCCACAACTTGGTATGAAAACATTTTGGGAGTTAGCCGAAGCCGAAATGAAGTCCTAACGCGCACTGAATTCTACTTCCTCTCTACAATTTGTTATTCTTGAGATCCCATAGAGCATGCGCAGAAGTTGGACATTGCCGCAAGGCATCATGGGATCTCAAGAATAACAAATTGTAGAGAGGAAGTAGAATTCAGTGCGCGTTAGGACTTCATTTCGGCTTCGGCTAACTCCCAAAATGTTTTCATACCAAGTTGTGGGGCCACTGAGATGTGAAAAGACACATTTTGTAAAATTATGGATGAAAGGCCTACATTGCAGAAAAATACACTGCGTCTGTCTTGATTTGCTCATATGCTATGTATAATAGAGTAATAGGCCTATAATAAACAGTATGCCAGTTGGGGGGAAGAATGAATGCATACATGTCCGTAACTTTTGACTGAGAGAAACAGAAATCATAGGCTATAATATAAACAATCGATGAAAGCATGTGAAAATAACAGCAAATGTTCAGTATTTTATCATTTTCTATTATTGATTATTTAGGCTAATTGCCCAAATAAAAATAACCTATTATACTAAATAACCTACTTCCAATGCTGATTGTGATGACAATGTGGTGATTCTATGATAACATTTAAACAATGGATGTAATAAATTGCATATAGATTGTATTAATTTCATTAAATATTAATACATATTCTGATTTATTTAATATGTTTTCAAAATCTATTTCAGAATGTATTTTATCTCAAGATGTAAAAACATTGCATTTTAGCCTATAGCCTAGTTTCCCCTAAGCATGATACTACTTATTGTGACAATTTTAGTTCAAATAGATCAGTATCCAATATTTGTGTTGTTATCTGGAATACGCATTTTATTTTCAAATTAATCAATCTATTAATCAAGATTAGATTAATTTTAAAACAATAATAAATAGCAACCCTCTCATTCTCATCTGTTAATTGTGTATGCATTGTTTATGCATGCAGATTCAAATATGGTGCATAAACAACAATGAAAAAAAGAAGCTATTTATAGCTAATGTAGGCTATTCTTGACATAATGTTTTATCGCATACAACTTAAGTTTTCCCATATCTTTCCAGTCCTCGGAGCTCCGTCGCCCAAAGCTCCAAACATCGAACTGGCGGCTCTCCCCCTCGATAACCACAGCTGCAACTTGATTGACAGCAAGCGCCATCCAATAAAACAAGTGTGATTCAGATAAAAACATTTCATTGGAAAAGTATTACCTTCGTCAGAGGTGAACTAAACCAATCACATATGGTATATTACCATAGTTTCAAGGCCACATTTCTGGCAAGCTCCGTGGCGCCCCGCCGTGGACACATGGAGACAATTTTGAAGCGGTGTTCTTTTCTCCGAAATTAGTAATAACAGTTCAAAATGTTGAGCAGTTTTCATTCCTTTATTTATTTCCCTTTCAATACTGGTCTTTGTTTTATGTTGATGGAAGAAGCAGCCCTCTTAACTTAATGTTTCCCAACGGTCTCTAGGAAATTGATTGAACATGCTTTAGGTTTCTTTCAATATGATAGAATGTAGAGAACTACAGCGCTTTAGCTATAATATATTTTTCCCCCAACAGTTTATCCCAGGGTAATTTAATAATTGACACAAACAGACGTTTGTCATCATCAGCCTATCTGTCATGCTGTTTGATAAATGCTTGCGATGTACTGACTAATTCAAATATCTAACATGGTTTTATGCTTATAGGCTACTGTAAAACATCATCATTTTTTCCGACAACTGCATTATTTTTGTTAACACTAGAGAGCGCTAGGCTACTAATCAATACCAAAACCAAAACCAACCAAGGCCCCCAAACTAAGAATGATCACACTTTTGCAAACCCTATTCAAATAATTAATTAATTAATTAAACTATGCACCAATGCCCTATATTTGTAGTGTTTCTATGGAGTTAAAATACAAAGAATGACAACCACTACACATTTAATGATAGTCCTATGAGAGCAATGAATAAAAATGATAGTCCAGCATTAACTCTCAATTCAATTCAATTCAATTCAATTCAAGGGGCTTTATTGGCATGGGAAACATGTGTTAACATTGCCAAAGCAAGTGAGGTAGGTAATATACAAAAGTCAAATAAACAATAAAAATGAACAGTAAACATTACACATACAGAAGTTTCAAAACAATAAAGACATTACAAATGTCATATTATATATATGCAGTGTTGTAACAATGTACAAATGGTTAAAGCACACAAGTTAAAATAAATAAACATAAATATGGGTTGTATTTACAGTGGTGTTTGTTCTTCACTGGTTGCCCTTTTCTTGTGGCAACAGGTCACAAATCTTGCTGCTGTGATGGCACACTGTGGAATTTCACCCAGTAGATATGGGAGTTTATCAAAATTGGATTTGTTTTCGAATTCTTTGTGGATCTGTGTAATCTGAGGGAAATATGTCTCTCTAATATGGTCATACATTGGGCAGGAGGTTAGGAAGTGCAGCTCAGTTTCCACCTCATTTTGTGGGCAGTGTGCACATAGCCTGTCTTCTCTTGAGAGCCATGTCTGCCTACGGCGGCCTTTCTCAATAGCAAGGCTATGCTCACTGAGTCTGTACATAGTCAAAGCTTTCCTTAAGTTTGGGTCAGTCACAGTGGTCAGGTATTCTGCCACTGTGTACTCTCTGTTTAGGGCCAAATAGCATTCTAGTTTGCTCTGTTTTTTTGTTAATTCTTTCCAATGTGTCAAGTAATTATCTTTTTGTTTTCTCATGATTTGGTTGGGTCTAATTGTGCTGTTGTCCTGGGGCTCTGTGGGGTGTGTTTGTGTTTGTGAACAGAGCCCTAGGACCAGCTTGCTTAGGGGACTCTTCTCCAGGTTCATCTCTCTGTAGGTGATGGCTTTGTTATGGAAGGTTTGGGAATCGCTTCCTTTTAGGTGGTTGTAGAATTTAACGGCTCTTTTCTGGATTTTGATAATTAGTGGGTATCGGCCTAATTCTGCTCTGCATGCATTATTTGGTGTTCTACGTTGTACACGGAGGATATTTTTGCAGAATTCTGCATGCAGAGTCTCAATTTGGTGTTTCTCTCTCTCTCTCTCTCTCTCTCTCTCTCTCTCTCTCTCTCTCTCTCTCTCTCTCTCTCTCTCTCTCTCTCTCTCTCTCTCTCTCTCTCTCTCTCTCTCTCTCTCTCTCTCTCTACTCATCTCTCTCTCTCTCTCTCTCTCTCTCTACTCATCTCTCTCTCTCTCTCTCTCTCTCTCTCTCCTCATCTCTCTCTCTCTCTCTCTCTCTCTCTCTCTCTCTCTCTCTCTCTCTCTCTCTCTCTCTCTCTCTCTACTCATCTCTCTCTCTCTCTCTCTCTCTACTCATCTCTCTCTCTCTCTCTCTCTCTACTCATCTCTCTCTCTCTCTACTCATCTCTCTCTCTCTCTCTCTCTCTCTCTCTCTCTCTCTCTCTCTCTCTCTCTCTCTCTCTCTCTCTCTCCTCTTTTTCCTCATCCCTCCCTCCCTCCTGTGGGCCTCTAGAGGTCGTGGACGCCAGCACTCGCACCAGGCGTTGAAAGAAGTTTTTTCAGCCTGGGCAGCGGCTGTGGATTTGATGTGGGACCGTGAGATGGCTTCCTTGATAAAGCTTGTCTGGCTCACAGAGATTGGCAGCTTTCTCCCTGGAAAATAAAATAAAAACCTCTTATGTAAATAGCAGAAAATGTCCCGACCCCGCAGGAAAACAGCCCTATGTGCCGTGATCTGTGGGGCTGTGGAGTTATATCAACTATATATACTATATATACACATCACACACACACACACACACACACACACACACACACACACACACACACACACACACACACACACACACACACACACACACACACACACACACACACACACACACACACACACACACACACACACACACACACACACACACACACACACACAGTTCATGAAGGGTAATGCCATTTCAGTGCTGACCAGGGTCAGTGAAGCAGATGCCAGCTGTATCACTATCATAAGCTTCTAGAATACAGAACATCACACACCTCAGTGTGTTCTAGAATACAGAACATCAGACACCTCCGTGTGTTCTAGAATTCAGAATATCAGATACCTCAGTGTGTTCTAGAATACAGAACATCAGACACCTCAGTGTGTTCTAGAATTCAGAACATCAGACACCTCAGTGTGTTCTAGAATACAGAACATCAGACACCTGTGTGTTCTAGAATACAGAACATCAGACACCTCAGTGTTCTAGGATACAGAACAGCAGACATCTTAGAATGTTCTAGAATACAGAACAGCAGATATCTTAGAATGTTCTAGAATACAGAACATCAGACACCTCAGAATGTTCTAGAATACAGAACATCAGACACCTCAGAGTGTTCTAGGATACAGAACATCAGACACCTCGGAATGTTCTAGAAGCACAAGGAGCCTTTCTTCCCCAGGACCTGAATGATGTGTAATGCATGTCTGTTATAAAATGTGTGTTTATTGATGTAACGGTGCCTATATGGAATCGCTGTATATGTCTGTGGCTACCGTGTCTGTTCCACTAATGGACCCTCCTAAACCCCCCTCCCTCCCCCTCACCCCATATCATATGCATGTACTCCCATGGGATCTGATTAAAAGGGTTTCCAGTCAGAGAGAGGAGGGGAGGAAGGGGTAGGGGACAGTGTGAGAGTGGTCCTCATGACCCCCTCTGTGTCCTAAATGGCAGCCTATTCCTTATATAGTGCACTACTTTTTTACCAGAGCCATACAAAAGGGAATAGGTTGCTATTTGGGATGCACGCCTATGTCGGGATTGAGGGTAGAAGGGGTGGGGTGGGTACTCTCTTTCTTGCTAATCAATACAGATACCCCACCCCCAGGTCTGCTCTCTTTCCCTTCCACACTAGACTAATGTGTCTGGTACTGAGGCTACAGTATTACACAGGGATTCTATATCAGTGCAAACAGAATGGGAAACATTCCCAGATACAGATGACTCCTAGTCCTGAACTAAAAACACCATCTCTGGTCTAAAGGGGTGCACTATAAAGATAACAGGGGGCCTTGTAAACATTGCTATGGTGCTTTCCATTGCATTCTAGCCTCAGTCAGTATTATTCCATTGTTGACCTGGAGGAAGGGGTTACCACCATCTCCCCTGCCCGAGGGTTGCCTGGGTGTCACCCTACAGGACCTAAAGGGCCCAAGACCAAGAGCCGGAAACTTCTGAGGGATGCCTAGGGTGTCTTTGTAGGATGACCTTTAATCTCTGTGACCTCCTGACCTGGGGTCAGAGAGGGTGTGGTGTTGGGGGAGGTGGGGTGGGAGTAGAGGAGAGGGAGTAATTGATGGGGTGATGGAGGGAGGCCTGGGGGTATGGGGAGCAGGGGAGAGCTAGGACACGGACACCAGGGATGGGAGTGGTGTGTGTGTGTGTGTGTGTGTGTGTGTGTGTGTGTGTGTGTGTGTGTGTGTGTGTGTGTGTGTGTGTGTGTGTGTGTGTGTGTGTGTGTGTGTGTGTGTGTGTGTGTGTGTGTGTGTGTGTGTGTGTGTGTGTGTGTATGACCCAATCTGAGGAAGGTCCAGTTCGATGGCCAGTGTCTGGTCTGTGTGTACATATGCACGTATCTCTCAGGATAAAATATATATTCGGTACGAATCAATGAATATTCCTATTGTTCTTGAGTTATAAGTTAGAATCATATAAGCCACTCAGTATAACTCAGAGTTGCATTTTTTTTTGGTTTGAGGTCAAAGGGCAGGCTGAATTGCTGGAGTCATGGAGGGGGGAGAGAGAGAGAAAGACATCGAGGGAGGGACAAGGGGGGAGTCTGTAATGGCTGACAGATGTTTACAGGGGCCTGACTGCACCTCTGATTAGGGGGAGGGGTGAGGTAGTGTGTGTGTGTGTGTGTGTCTGTGTGTATGCAAGTGTGTGTCTGTGAGTGAGGGGTAGTCACAACCCCCCAAAATTACATCCCCACCCCTGTCAGCCATGGAGACACCATGAATGCCCCTCTTTTCTGCAGCTCAAACACCCGAACACTAGCCTCCCCTGTCAGTCTCTTCAGCCCAACTTTGTCTAAATGGCTCAGGTCTAGCTAGCTCGGGGCCCAGGGCCCAGGGCCCGGTGGTACTGGGTGGGCCTCCTATCCCCCACGCTCTGCTCAGAACCACCACTCTGACTGGACCCTTTCACACAGATGGGATTCCAGGATTCCTCTGCGCTCTATATTCTACCCTGGCGTTCTCGGGTTACCAGCGGCCCAGTGTGGGTCGTGCCAAAGCTGTTATTTTAGAGAGTTGGACCTGGAGAGAGTGGTGTGTGTGTGTATGTGTGTGTGTGTATGTGTGTGTATGTGTGTGTGTGTGTGTGTGTGTGTGTGTGTGTGTGTGTGTGTGTGTGTGTGTGTGTGTGTGTGTGTGTGTGTGTGTGTGTGTGTGTGTGTGTGTGTGTGTGTGTGTGTGTGTGTGTGTGTGTGTGTGTGTGTGTGTGTGTGTGTGTGTGTGTGTGGTTGACCATAATAAGTCCCTTTCCGTCTAGTCTGTCTACATCACAGTAATCCACAATGTTCTGGCAACCACATAGAGAATCTGTCACACTGTGAAACATCTACATGCTCTCCACAAATAATCAAAACAAGGCAGAAGAAAATATTTTTTCAATGTTCAAAATCGCTGATTCACTGTTCAGTGAAGTATTATGATTCTATCCATAATGCAAAGCTTCCCTATATGGTTCTTTTAAAGAAAACTAACCTGGAATGGTAATAAATGTATTTATAGTCAGCGTTAGTGAAATACTTGCTTGTGAATGGAGAGCTTTCCCATCTGATTCCCCTCTACATCAACCATACAATAGGCTTATGGGTCTCAGTTGGTCCATCTGTCAGCCCTGAAGAAGGCACCACAGAAACATTTTTTTAACCTTAATTTAACTAGGCAAGTCAGTTAAGAACGACAGATTTTTAACCTTGTCAGCTCAGGGATTCAATCTTGCAACCTTTCAGTTACTAGTCCAACGCTCTAACCACTAGGCTACCTGCCGCATTAGTCCTTTCTTCATGTTAACATTGGGAGCTTGTACTGAGTGCGCTACATTTTTTCATCTGTCAAAGTGAAAATGAATACATTCCTCCTCACCTCAATGTTTTCCCATGGTGGACTTTTTACAATTCCCAATCATCGCTGCGGCTGTTTCCTATTTACCCAAAACAACCAGTGGATTGACATAATGACATACCAGAATTAAAATAAAAAATGTTTAAATAAAAAAAATCAAAGTATTGCCATTTTACATAAACTCCTAATATGCATAATTGAATAAATGTGTTCAGAAGGTTGTTGTGAATGATAACATTCATTAAGGTGTCATAACTGCTTTCATCAAGGTGTTATGAATGCCGTACGTATACCCCCTTCAAGTAAAGTGTTCCCTAGAAAGAAATCATCACAATATCAAGCTGAGACTCCTGGGTATTTCCATGTCATCGAGGGGGAATGGGATTTAGCAAACACACATACTAATGCTGATGACCCTTGATTTGCAACGCTTGGCTGAGAGAAAACAGACAGTGTTATGAGAGAAACGGTCTGGCGTGTAGATCTGTTCCCTCCTCCAGGACCAACAGGAAGTCAACCCACAGAGAGAGAGAGGGGATTCAGTTTACACACATTTTAATCCATGTACTCCTGTCTGAATCATAAACACTTACAAACAAGCAAAAGCTAATTGAGGAACAGGGGGAGCATCCCAAATGGCAGCTTATTCCCTATATAGTGCACTACTTTAGACCAGGGCCCCATAGGGATCTGGTCAAATGTAGTGCACTCTAAAAGGAATAGGGTGCCATCTGGGACATAAGCAGGGTTTCCTGACCAGCGTTCCCATTTACTGAAATATTAATGCAATGTTGTGTAACTTCTCCCAACAATGTTTTTTTTATTTTATTTCCCTAGAAGACTACAGAGACACAAGCTACCCAAAACCCAAATTCTAAGATGTATGGAACACTCATTTAAATAATAGAGCAATTCATTGTTCCCTTATTTCAATTATAATTTTAAAGGTCATATATTTATATACAGTATATACACTGTAAATATATATATATATTTACACTACCTGTGAAAAGTTTTAGAACACCTACTCATTCAAAGGTTTTTCTTTATTTTGATTATTTTCTACATTGTAGAATAATAGTGAAGACATCAAAACTATGAAATAACACATCTGGAATCATGTAGTAACCAAAAAAGTCTTATGCAATTCAAAATATATTTTATATTTGAGATTCTTCAAATAGCCACCCTTTGCCTTGATGACAGCTTTGCACACTCTTGGCATTCTCTCAACCGCTTAATCTGGATTGCTTTTCCACCAGTCTTGAAGGAGTTCCCACATATGCTGAGCACTTGTTGGCTGCTTTTCCTTCACTCTGCGGTCCGACTCATCTCAATTTGGTTGAGGTTTGGGGATTGTGGAGGCCAGGTCATCTGATGCAGCACTCCATCACTCTCCTTCTTGGTCAAATAGCCCTTACACAACCTGGAGGTGTGTTGGGTCATTGTCCTGTTGAAAAACAAATGATAGTCCCACTAAGCGCAAACCAGATGGGATGGCGTATTGCTGCAGAATGCTGTGGTAGCCATGCTGGATAAGTGTGCCTTGAATTCTAAATAAATCACAGACAGTGTCACCAGCAAAGCACCCCCACACCATAACACCTCCTCCTCCATGCTTTACGGTGGGAAATACACATGCGGAGATCATCCGTTCACCCACACAACGTCTCACAAAGACACGGCAGTTGGAACCAAAAATCTCAAATTTGGACTCCAGACCAAAGGACACATTTCCACCGGTCTAATGTCCATTGCTCATGTTTCTTGGCCCAAGCAAGTCTCTTCTTCTTATTAATGTCCTTTAGTAGTGGTTCTTTACAGCAATTCGACCATGAAGGCCTTTTTCACACAGTCTCCTCTGAACAGTTGATGTTGAGATGTGTCTGTTACTTGAACTCTGTGAAGCATTTATTTGGGCTGCAATTTCTGAGGCTGGTAACTCTAATGAACTTATCCTCTGCAGCAGAGGTAACTCTGGGTCTTCCATTCCTGTGGTGGTCCTCATGAGAGCCAGTTTCATCATAGCGCTTGATGGTTTTTACGACTGCACTTGAAGAAACTTTCAAAGTTCTTGACATTTTCCATATTAACTGACCTTCATGTCTTAAAGTAATGATGGACTGTTGTTTCTCTTTGCTTATTTGAGCTGTTCTTGCCATAATATGGACTTGGTCTTTTACCAAATAGGGCTATCTTCCCCCCTACCTTGTCACAACACAACTGATTGGCTCAAACGCATTAAGAAGGAAAGAAATTCCGCAAATGAACTTTTAAGAAGGCACACCTGTTAATTGAAATGTGTTCCAGGTGACTACTTCATTAAGCTGGTTTAGAGAATGCCAGGAGTGTGCAAACCTTTCATCAAGGCAAAGGGTGGCTATTTGAAGAATCTGAAATATAAAATATATTTTGATTTGTTTAACCTTTTTTGGTTACTACATGATTCCATATGTGTTATTTCATAGTTTTGATGTCTTCACTATTATTCTACAACCTAGAAAATAGTCAAAATGAAGAAAAACCTCTTGAATGAGTTGGTGTTTTAAAACTTTTGACCGGTAGTGTGTGTATATATATATATCTTTTTGCTTGTTGAAAGAGTGTGTTACAATAAGGTAAGGATGTCTTTCCATGCAGTAGAAGTGATTCAACATAGTCATCATCGTAGTCATATACTCTAAATATCCATCTGTTGCTACATGATGAGCCACAAAGGCCCTCCTCCACCCCTCTCTCTTTGGAGTGGACCGGTCCATGTAGCAAATATCCATGTTAGACCAATCAATGTGTCTGGCCGTCTGAGTGAGAGATACCACTGTTGGGGGGAGGAGTGGGGTTTGGGCATGGTGTTGTATTCACAGGGGTGTGGATTGCAACACTGATGAAGACGTAATCAACTCTGACATGAGAGACTGACCCCATCCTCTGTCAACACTCTCTCTCTCTCTCTCTCTCTCAAAATTCAATTCAAGAGGCTTTATTGGCATGGGAAACATATGTTAACATTGCCAAAGCAAGTGAAGTAGATAATAAACAAAAGTGAAATAAACAATAAAAATGAACATTATACATCTCTCTCTCTCTCTCTCTCTTTCTCTCTCTCTCACACACACACACACACACACACACACACACACACACACACACACACACACACACACACACACACACACACACACACACACACACACACACCACTATATAAAATGCCCTGTCTTTGTTTGTGAATGACGATGCAGTCCTTCTGAAAAAAGCACAGAGGGAATAGAGTGGGAATAGAGAGCGGATTTTGGGGTTGTTAAACGGTGCATTAAAGGGCTTGTGACTGGCAGTTATAGCTATAAAAGCTACATGTTTTAGTGTATTGGCTCAGAAGCAGACAGCTCTGCTGTTTAAATGTCATTTAGGGTATAGTTTAGTGTGTGTGTGTGTGTGTGTGTGTTTACACTGTTCGTTCAGCTTTGGGCCATTTCAGGACAGTGCAGAAGGGTGATTTAGAGATAGCTGTACACTCTGAACCTTCTTACATGGTTCTTCTTCACCCATTTGAATGATATCAAACAGTGGATACAAAACATACACACATCTGCTATTTTAATTTGATGACTATTGTCGCAGGTCATTTTCTATGCAAATTGTATTCAAGGTTTCAAAAGGCTTCTGGAGATTGTTATTTCCACTTAACATTTCAGACTTGATTGTCCCTAATGAAAAATGTATCAACCCCTACAAAAATGTCCATTATTTAGAATCCACATAATAATTCACATTTCCTGTTGCTGCAGAATTATTTTCCTGCTGTTAGAAGCATGGTCAAATTAAGACAGGGCATCTGTATCAGACTAGGTCCAGGCTGTCTGTTCAGTTTGTGATTTGCTGTACTTTCGATTTGCTAACTTATAGGTAAGATTTCTTATATTTAGGACAGAGGCACATTTACACACACACACACACACACACACACACACACACACACACACACACACACACACACACACACACACACACACACACACACACACACGTCCGTGTTGGGTTTGTGTGAGGGATGCTACCCCTGTAGCTTAGCCAACCCCAGCCTAATAACACACAGTGGAGTCTGTGTTGGTTTCCAACTCCCTGCTGTTTTTATGTTTTTGAATACTACTTGGTTATACCCACTTCTTGTACATGTTTAACAAGTCAAGCTGCCTCTCTATGACACAATGAAACAGAGAGAGAGAGAGAGAGAGAGAGAGAGAGAGAGAGAGAGAGAGAGAGAGAGAGAGAGAGAGAGAGAGAGAGAGAGAGAGAGAGAGAGAGAGAGAGAGAGAGAGAGAGAGAGAGAGAGAGAGAGAGAGAGAGAGAGAGAGAGAGAGAGAGAGAGAGAGAGAGAGAGAGAGAGAGAGAGAGAGAGAGAGAGAGAGAGAGAGAGAGAGAGAGAGAGAGAGAGAGAGAGAGAGAGAGAGAGAGAGAGAGAGAGAGAGAGAGAGAGAGAGAGAGAGAGAGAGAGAGAGAGAGAGAGAGAGAGAGAGAGAGAGAGAGAGAGAGAGAGAGAGAGACACACTCCAGGAGAGAAAGAAGTGAGAGATGCTTGAAAAGGGAGAGGAAAGCAGAATGAGCGATCGAGTGAGTTAAAGAGATTACTTTAAGGTTCAGAGAAGCTTGTAATGATGTCCGCCTGCTGACATAGTTTCATATTTTAAACAAAGTATCCCATCCTTCTGCTTTCCTTAGATTAGTAGCACCCTGCAGGTAACCCTAACCATACACCTCTGTGGAAAGGGTTCTACATGGAACCCAAAAGGGTTTGTCAAAGGGTTCTCCTAAGGGGACAGCCGAAGAACCCTTTTAGGTTCTAGACCTTTTTTTCAAAGAGTGTAGGAGCCGTTGCTTCAGTTCATTGGTCTTTGACTGATGCTGAACAGACTCCTTGACAATGATGCTATGTGTTTGTGTGTGTGTATGTGTGTATGTGTATGCGTGCTTGTGTGTGGCACACAGAGAGCTCTCAGACACAGCCTGACCTGACCTGCCTGTAAACGTAAGCAACCGTATCCTGGAAACCACCTACAACCTTCTAAGAGCCTGTCTTGCATTCTAAGAATGTCATCTTGGCTGTTTCCTCCATTGGGCAAAGCTGTCAACATGAAAACATATTGAGAGCTATAGCAGATACTGTCAGACAGACGGACGGACGGACAGACGGACAGACAGACAGACAGAGAGCAATAGCAGAAACAGATACAGACACAGACATACAACAGACAGTCCACTCCTTCCAACAAGCTCCAGACTGCAGTAGTGGTGGGTATTCTTACCTCCTTTGCCTGCTGATTTTTGATTGGTGGTTAGGGTTGCTAACTTCCTGAATGTACAGTAACTGCACATCGTGCAGCTATGAGTTGTATTCACCCCTTCTGTGTGTACCAGCCAAGACTTTAACTCCATTGTCATGGAGTTGGGCTCCCGGGTGGCGCAGCGCTCCACATCTCAGTGCAAGAGGCGTCACTACAGTCCCTGGTTCGAATCCAGGCTGAATCACATCCAACTGTGATTGGGAGTCCCATAGGGTGGCGCACAATTGGCCCAGCTTCGCCCGGGTTTGGCTGGGGTAGGCCGTTGTTGTAAATAAAAATTTGTTCTTAAATGACTTGCCAAGTTAAATAAAGGTTAAATGTATACATATTTTTAAATGGAATGTGTGTGTGTGCACGTGCGGGTGTGTAGTCAAAGCTCTCTCTACCAAAAAGTCCCTTCTAAACTTCCCTTATGACCCTAGCTAATGCAGTTGAACACTGGTGAGGATATGGCCAGGTGGGGGGTGAGGGGTGAAGAGGGAGACAGAGCGGCTCGGCTCAGGGAGAGGAGGTGAGGAGGGAGACGGCGTGACTCTGTTTAGGGAGGGGTGAGGAGGGAGACAGGGCGGCTCGGCTCAGGGAGAGGAGGTGAGGAGGGAGACGGCGTGACTCTGTTTAGGGAGGGGTGAGGAGGGAGACAGGGCGGCTCGGCTCAGGGAGAGGAGGTGAGGAGGGAGACGGCGTGACTCTGTTTAGGGAGGGGTGAGGAGGGAGACAGGGCGGCTCGGCTCAGGGAGAGGAGGACGAGAGGAGGGGAAGAGAGTGATCTGATGAAGTGAGGGGGCCCTCTCTCTCTCTAAGATGATACAGTCATTTGTCATCCCAGCTGTCAAAACGATATGGATCAATGGATCCCATTTCCCCACTTTGGTGTGTGACTATGTTTGTGTGCTTGTGACTGTGTGCATGCGTGCAGCTGTGTATGTGTGTATGCGTGCAGCTGTGTATGTGTGTATGCGTGCAGCTGTGTATGTGTGTATGCGTGCAGCTGTGTATGTGTGTATGCCAGAGGAGGTGGGTGGGAGGAGCTATAGGAGGACGGGCTCATAGTAACGGCTGAAATGGAACATTGGAAAAGTATAAAATACATCAAATATGTGTAAACTACGTTCGATTCCATTCCATTTATTCCATTCTAGCCATTACAATGAGCCAGTCCTCATGTTGCTTCTCCCACCAGCCTCCCCTGGTGTTTGCATGTCTGTGTGTGTCATTTTATGTATGCATATGTGCACGTCTCTGAACCGAGACATTCACACCAACACTACTGTGGCACCAAGCTGTCTAACGATGATTATGATCGTTAATGGCTTTATGATGAGAAAACCAACAAACAAACTTGTTTCCCTTTTGCAGTTATTTCAATTGTCTAATCACAATTAAGCCACATAAACAGATGACTCTATCAACATTCAGGAGATGTAAATGTCCTCCAGTTGACAGTGTCTTGCTTCATCATTATTATTCACCCAGGGTTTTCTCCTATTTGTTTCACAGAATGTGTTAAATTAGCTCCGACCAGATGGAGCCTATCTCCCTGCCAAGCATGTTAAAGAAGCCATGTGTGGGTTATTCTCTCTCTCTCTCTCTCTCTCTCTCTCTCTCTCTCTCTCTCTCTCTCTCTCTCTCTCTCTCTCTCTCTCTCTCTCTCTCTCTCTCTCTCTCTCTCTCTCTCTCTCTGTGTGTGTGAGGGTGTTACATATACATATTTTACAACCTATGTGTTGTGATAATTGTGTTGTTTGCTCTACAACCTGTTAGGTCATATGCCTTGACACTGTGATATATAGGGTTAAGGCCAAGGCAATAAGAAGACACAGTGGCAGAATAAATTCAGCTACACCTTTGTTTCGTCACAAAACCGGAGAGCAACATCTGTCCGGTGGAGTCCACAAAGCATATTGCATGTAACAAACAGTTACGTGACCTACAGCATGGTCAAGCAAGTTCATGTTAACAACATTTTGGGACTACTAAACAACTATTGATTTAGAACACCGGAGAAAGTCACAAAGACAACAGGAACTGTTTCCACTATTCCAGCACCATTTCAACTTCAACATCATCAAATCACCTCTGCTTAGTCGAATACAGTGGCAACTAAAACATTCCAAAAACAATTTAGTCCAATTAATGTAAGCTAAATATCATATGACTGTCCATGGTACTGATTTCTGTGTGTGTGTGTGTAAGTAAGTATGAAACACATGTTGACTCACCATACTAGTAGAGAAATGCCAATGACATTCTCCTCTCTTTCATGTTGCCGAAATGGTCTATGACTCTGTCATACAGTACACACTGTTGTTGTACTAGGCTACCTGGCTAAAATGCTTGTTCGTTAGCCTAACTTCCTTTCATGGGCAATGATTAGCCAGCTAGTTAACATTAGCCTACATCTAGCTACATATTGAACTCCCATCCTCTCAGACAAGAGGCACAATGTATGAATTTATTGTTGGATCAGTGGCCAGTAGAGAGAATTAAGTAAAACCACAAGTCAAAATCTCCATTCAAGGCAAATTTAGGAAAGGGTCAATTTTAGCACACTAGCTAACCACAGGAGAACAACACAACGAGATGCAACAATTCAAGTTTATTTTTCTGTCAGTGACCTTTGGCTTCTGATGTGATGTGATTGGTGTGAAGCCAAATCCAAGCTGGCTTCCCTTGACACTTTGTTTTGGTGCACCAGGACCATTCACAGTTGAGCTCACTCAGTTAAGCTCAATGCTGATTGGCTATTATTGTATCATTTTCTATCAAGGGAGGCCAACTTTTCACTGGCTTCTCTTACATTCAATGCTACAATATCATACTCTTTTTGATCAGACAGCATCAGATAGATGGGCTACACATACTGAGACAAAGGGGTGCTATTTCGCTTGCTCAGATGCTTTCTCAGATGCTTTCTCTCTTTGTCAATTTTTTGGGGAAGCTTGGCTTCCCTGGGCATCCATGAATACACGATGTGTGCATGCAGGTGTGTGTGTGTGAGTTAGTGTGTGCGTGATTAAACATACATTAGTGTACTATATACATTAGTGTACTATATATGAAACATACTATACATTAGTTTACTATATATGAAACATACATTAGTGTACTATATATGAAACATACATTAGTGTACTATATATAAAACATACATTAGTGAACTATATATGAAACATACATTTGTCTACTATATATGAAACATACATTAGTGTACTATATATGAAACATACATTAGTCTACTATATATGAAGCTGACTTCACTCTTTGTCTTTCTATATTGTCCAGCTGCTGTGTCGCATCGTGGTTTGATCTCTCTGCTGCACACATGTCCTGTCTGACCTGCCAGCAAAAAGGGTTTTGGTGTGTTTGTCTCTGTGTGTGTGTCATGCCAGAGACGAGGGCTTTTGGAAAGGCTCAGAGAGCAGAGGGGAGGGGAGGACATTCAGGGGGTAGGCAGGGACATGGGGTGCTGTCCATGGTGTGTGTGTGTGACTGTGTGAGCAGTACCAGACGATGTGTTGACAGGATCTATAGGAGAGCCATGGCGGTCCATGGGTTAGCCGGCTGAGTTCCAAACTCAATGTTCCCCTGTGTGTTTTCCTGTGTGTGTGTGTGTGTTCCTGTATGTGTGTGTGTGAGTTTGTGTGTTCCAAACCCTATTACTGGGTGATGTCATCACAGCTGCCAGGCGGCTAACAGACAGTTTCCGTGCCGCAACATGGGGCCCTATGGTTCACCTGTCAGCCTGATTGACAGGTGAATGACACCAATGAGGGTCCGTCGTCCCTCCTCCTGGGAGACTGGGACTGAGTGACAACCAGAAAGAGCTTCTCTGAACCTTAAAGTAATCTCTTTAACTCACTCGATCGCTCATTCTGCTTTCCTCTCCCTTTTCAAGCATCTCTCACTTCTTTCTCTCCTGGAGTTTTCTGTCCCTTTCTATCATCTCTCTCTCTCTCTCTCTCTCTCTCTCTCTCTCTCTCTCTCTCTCTCTCTCTCTCTCTCTCTCTCTCTCTCTCTCTCTCTCTCTCTCTCTCTCTCTCTCTCTCTCTCTCTCTCTCTCTCTCTCTCTCCTGTGTGCTGTTGTGTTTCATTGTGTCATAGAGAGGCAGCTTGACTTTACCTCTTCTATGCCTCTTAGTTAAACATGTACAAGAAGTGGGTATAACCAAGTAGTATTCAAAAACATAAAAACAGCAGGGAGTTGGAAACCAACACAGACTCCACTGTGTGTTATTAGGCTGGGGTTGGCTAAGCTACAGGGGTAGCATCCCTCACACAAACCCAACACGGACGTGTGTGTGTGTGTGTGTGTGTGTGTGTGTGTGTGTGTGTGTGTGTGTGTGTGTGTGTGTGTGTGTGTGTGTGTGTGTGTGTGTGTGTGTGTGTGTGTGTGTGTGTGTGTGAGAGAGAGAGTATGTGTTTGTGTGTCTCTCTCTTTTTTACTCCACTCACTCTATATCTCTCCTTAAATGTACGTCTCTGCATTTGTCTCTCTCCCTGTGTATCCCTCTTTCTCCTCTTTCTCTCTCTGTCCCTATCTATTAGGAACTCTTAATGGCCTTTGTCAGAACCACAGTCACTCCCATGCCAACTAGTTGTGATTGATGTCTCTTCATCTGGTGGCCGGGACAAGTGTATGTGCATGCGTGTGTGCATAATATGCATGCATACGCCTACTTGCATGTGTGTGTGTGTGTGTTCTCCAGTGGATTCATTTGTCTTGTGGAGGGTTACTGTGATGTTTATCTCAGTGACATATACAAATAAAGCAGAGCCAGCCCAATCTAAACAGGGCAATCACTAACCAGCCTTCTATGGTCCTGTTGGTGTGTTTATACTGGGGTTTCCTTTTAATCTCTCCATGTGTAACCACAGAGAGAGAGAGGGGGAAGGAGGGGAGAGAGAGAGAGAGAGAGAGAGAGAGAGAGAGAGAGAGAGAGAGAGAGAGAGAGAGAGAGAGAGAGAGAGAGAGGGAGAGAGGAGAGAGAGGAGAGAGAGAGAGAGAGAGAGAGAGAGAGAGAGAGAGAGAGAGAGAGAGAGAGAGAGAGAGAGAGAGAGAGAGAGAGAGAGAGAGAGAGAGAGAGAGAGAGAGAGAGAGAGAGAGAGAGAGAGAGAGAGAGAGAGAGAGAGAGAGAGAGAGAGAGAGAGAGAGAGAGAGAGAGAGAGAGAGAGAGAGAGAGAGAGAGAGAGAGAGAGAGAGGGAGAGAAGAGCGAGGTGGATGTTGGAAGAGAGAGAGCGAGGTGGCGGTAGAAGGGAGGGGAGAGGTTGCTTTTCATGATGTCAGGGTCCTCTCACTCCCTCCTACAGTATGTGAAAACAATGGCCAAAATAAATCATCTCACTTTAGAAAAATATTGCATTCTAAACTACTGTAACTCCAGATGACAAATGAGGTGGTTTTAGCACAGTTAGATAACCATTAGCTTTTAGCTTTTGTGGCTGAGGATCCTGCTATTTTAGCAGTGGTCAGCCCCATCACCCTCCTGCCAAAATAGAAAATCGGCATGTGAGTTCTTGGAAATTTGAAGTTCGAAGTGAAACAGAAGGAAGCTTTTATGCAAGTATTTTGTTGTAATTATTTCAATCTTATATCTCGAAATACTCAAAAAGACTGCACTCTGCTCTTTATTTTGGCTCGACTTCTTGAACATAGAGCAAATTTTTCTCTGTCAGCCATGAAAAAACGGACTTTCTGAGCGCTGATTCCAATCGAAACGATAACAAGCTTATATCTCACACTGGAATGGAAAATATAATTGCTGTAATAAGAGGTTAAGCTAACAACCTATCATGGAAGGTTGAATGGCGACAGGGGGGTGGGACAGAAGGTGACCTTTTGATTGACAGGACTCATGCTGTTTGACAGACAACCAGACAACCAGCCAGGCTCTGTGGAACTCGAGAATGTCGGTTTGAATTTAAACTAAAAACCTGTTTAGTTTAAAGCCCTCCCTTTTCTCTCGATCTCGGTGTGTCTGTGTATTGTCTCGACAATGGAAATATGTGTCTGTAAACTCCAAATCAACTCAACACAAACATCCACTCACTGGCAGGCAGAAACACTAGCCCATACAATAACACTAGCCCATACAATAACACTAGCCGGATAGTCAATGTCACAGTACAAGAGGGCCTGAACTGCTGCATAAACATGAACCATACAGACAACGCATGGATAGGGCAATTGAAATTATAGAGTACATTTCAGTGTCAATGATTGATTCAAATTCAATAATGAAATGTAGGAAGTAAATGTGGGTAGTTATTTGTCTACCTCATATTTGACACTGCTGTTGTGGTCAGTTCATGTTCTGAAGCTGAAAACAGCAGGGAGAAAGAGAAAATGAAAGAGAGAGAGAGAAAAAGAACATTATGGGGTCAAAGTAATAACCCTTGACCTTCATTCCAGCTGCATTCTGGGCGAGTGTGCCAGACCGCACTAAGGGCAAAGGTCACAGTTCATCGAGGCCATTATGTGCTACTATACCTCTATCCCTCCATCCCTCTATACCTACAGTGCATTCGGTAAGTATACAGACCCCTTGACTTTTTCCACATTTTGTTACGTTACAGCCTTATTCTAAAATGGAATACATTGTCCCCCCCCTGGGGAGAGAGAAAGATCTGGGGAAGGGTACCAAAAAATGTCTGCAGCATTGAAGGTCCCCAAGAACAGATCTGTGCCTCAACACAATCCTGTCTCTGAGCTCTACGGACAATCCCTTTGACCTCATGCCTTGGTTTTTGCTCTGACATGCACTGTCAACTGTTGAGCTTTATATAGACAGGTGTGTGCCTTTCCAAATCATGTCAAATCAATTGAATTTACCGCAGGTGGACTCCAATCAAGTTGTAGAAACATCTCAAGGATGATCAATGGAAACAGGATGCACCTGAGCTCAATTTCGAGTCCCATAGCAAAGGGTCTGAATATTTATGTATTAATGTATTTATGTTTGTTATTTTTTTAATGCATTTGCAAACATTTCTAAAAACCAGTTTTTGCTTTGTCATTAGGGGGTATTGTGATGAAATGTTTTATTTATTTAATACATTTTCGAATAAGGCTGTAACTAACAAAATATGGAAAAGTGAAGGGGTCTGAATACTACAACTATCCCTCCATACCTCCATCCTTCTACCTCTATTCCAGACAGGCAGACAGACAGACAGACAGACAGACAGACAGACAGACAGACAGACAGACAGACAGACAGACAGACAGACAGAGTCTGTCTGTGTATTGTTATTGTTATCTATCCAAGGCGATTTGAAGTTGACCGGAATTTTTATCCGACATTAAGTCATTAACCTTATTTATCTACCACAGAACAACTCACGGCCAATCAGAGAGAGGTAATGAGTGAATGAAAAAAAGACGAGTGTCACTGTTTCCGGAGTGTGACGACCTATGCTGGTATCCCTCTGAGCTCGCAATTATCTGAATGTTCTAATTGACTTTAATTGGTCATAATTGGCTTAAATCATGTTTAATTGGCTGTAATTGGTACGATGTGATAATCTGATCCTAGATCAGAGGCCCGGGGTCCTGTGTGGGTTGTGAGTGAGTATTCCCTTGCCCTGTCACTGACCCAAGACAGATGGATCAAACACACAATTCTGATCCACTGTTGATTGCTACAGTTGTTGCATTTGTTTGTGTGTGTGTGTGTGTGTGTGTGTGTGTGTGTGTGTGTGTGTGTGTGTGTGTGTGTGTGTGTGTGTGTGTGTGTGTGTGTGTGTGTGTGTGTGTGTGTGTGTGTGTGTGTGTGTGTGTGTGCGTGTGTTGTAGTTTCCTGGCACACTCTTGCCTTCATATTGACATTCATAACAGCATCTGAAAGCATAAAAAGTTGAGTCTGTTCTGCTTCAGTTGTTAAGGGAATTGTTGAACCCATATCCATCAAATTACAATGGCACTGTTATACTTGTACTCCCATGCACATGCACGCGCACACACACACACACACACACACACTCACTTTGAATCTGGGGAGGGTTGGCGATGGCAGGAGAAATTCAAAGCATACAGTAATGTAATACAGTACTGATTTGAATCTCATTTTCTTGCTCAAAGCCGCTGAATTCCTAATTGTGCGTGAAGCTGTCCAGAAGTCGTACAGAATTATAATATCCCTGACAGAAAGAGAAACGTGATGCTGCACCCCCTCTAATTTGATCTGACGAAAGGAGGGAGGAGGGGTGAGGAGGGGGAGAGGGGACTGATGTGTTTGTATTGGAGATGGAAACTACTCATGGTACACACACATGTACACACACACACGCACGCACGCACGCACACACGCACACACACACACACACACCTCTCTCTCTTTCTCTCTTTCTTTCTCTCTTTCTCCCTCTCCCCAATCACTTTCGTTCATTCTCACATTTCCCCTTTTTCTCGTCTGTCGTTGGCTGGACATGCAGATGGGAGCGATTATCTCATAATAATAAACCGTGGGAGGAACAAGACGAGCGGGAGGAGAGGGAGAAAGAAATAGGGTCTCTGCGGAGTAGCTCGTGGGCCAACACACGTGTCACTCCGGCCCGGCACGGATCAACGCCAACGTTCATTCCCATCATCCTGATGTCTTGGACCTCCATCGGAACGCCGGGAATGGTGTGTAGAACGCAGAGTCTTTTCCCAGGATATAGAGTTCTATTCCCCCAGTTTGATCTAGCGTCTTTGATCAAATATTTATCGATTTTGATTTGCCAATTCGATTTTGGGGTTTGCAGTTTTGCAGGTGCTGTTCAAAGAAGTGTCAACTGAATCTTACAATATACTGCCTTCTGTTTCTTCTTCCTCCTTTCACCTCTCTGTTTGTCTCTCTTTCAGCACGGAATCATGTCACACATTTAAACAAGGTCTGATTTAATTCAGGCACTCTGGTAAGAGCAAAATAAGTGTCCTTCTCTCCTTCCTCCTCTTTCTCCTTCCTCCTCTCTCTCCTTCCTCCTCTCTCCTTCCTCCTCTCTCCTTCCTCCTCTCTCTCCTTCCTCGTCTCTCCTTCCTCCTCTCTCCTTCCTCCTCTTTCCTTCCTCCTCTCTCTCCTTCCTCCTCTCTCCTTCCTCCTCCTTCTCCTTCCTCCTCTCTCCTTCCTCCTCTCTCCTTCCTCCTCTCTCCTTCCTCCTCTTTCCTTCCTCCTCTCTCCTTCCTCCTCCTTCTCCTTCCTCCTCTCTCTCTTTCCTCCTCTCTCCTTCCTCCTCTCTCCTTCCTCCTCTCGCCTTCCTCCTCTTTCTCCTTCCTCCTCTCTCTCCTTCCTCCTCTCTCCTTCCTCCTCTCTCCTTCCTCCTCTCTCTCTCCTTCCTCCTCTTTCTCCTTCCTCCTCTCTCCTTCCTCCTCTTTCTCCTTCCTCCTCTCTCCTTCCTCCTCTTTCTCCTTCCTCCTCTCTCTCCTTCCTCCTCTCTCCTTCCTCCTCTCTCAGCCAGATGCTGTGTGTTTCTGTCAGTGTGATTATGGTTTGGCAGTAACTATGTCTCTTACGCTGCCTCCTCTCACTCACACAGTGTGTTTAACATCTGCCCGTGGGCCTGAACCTCTCAGCACCCACTGCAGTCTGTCTGTCAGCCATTATGACTCGACACTACCACAGTCACACAGAAAGCACTCCACCAACCACTCACCCCCTGCAACTGCTCAGCTATGACAGAGACAGGGCAGTAAACAGAGGTACAGTTAAACCATGACCACGACACAGCACTTTGACAGACATGTTGCCCCTGAGAGAGAGAAAGAAGGGTTGGGGAACAGTGGTGGAGGAGGAGGGGTCGGGAACAGTGGAGGAGGAGGAGGAGGAGCAGTCAGGAACAGTGGAGGAGGAGGGGTCGGGAACAGTGGAGGAGGAGGAGCAGTCAGGAACAGTGGAGGAGGAGGAGGGGTCGGGAACAGTAGAGGTGGAGGAGGGGTCGGGAACAGTGGAGGAGGAGGAGGGGTCGGGAACAGTGGAGGAGGAGGGGGTCAGGAACAGTGGAGGAGGAGGGGTCGGGAACAGTGGAGGAGGAGGAGCGGTCAGGAACAGTGGAGTAGGAGGGGTCGGGAACAGTGGTGGAGGAGGAGGGGTCAGGAACAGTAGAGGAGGAGGAGGGGTCGGGAACAGTGGAGGAGGAGGAGCGGTCAGGAACAGTGGAGGAGGAGGGGTCAGGAACAGTAGAGGTGGAGGAGGGGTCAGGAACAGTAGAGGAGGAGGAGGGGTCGGGAACAGTGGTGGAGGAGGGGGTCAGGAACAGTAGAGGAGGAGGGGTCAGGAACAGTAGAGGAGGAGGAGTGGTCAGGAACAGTAGAGGAGGAGGGGTCGGGAACAGTGGTGGAGGAGGGGTCAGGAACAGTAGAGGAGGAGGGGTCAGGAACAGTAGAGGAGGAGGAGTGGTCAGGAACAGTAGAGGAGGAGGAGTGGTCAGGAACAGTAGAGGAGGAGGAGGAGGGGTCGGGAACAGTAGAGGAGGAGGAGGGGTCAGGAACAGTAGAGGAGGAGGAGTGGTCAGGAACAGTGGAGGAGGAGGAGGAGGAGGGGTCAGGAACAGTGGAGGAGGATGGGTGGGGGACATAGGAGGAGGAGGGGGACAGAGGAGGAGGACAAAGGGGGTGGAGGAGGGGGACGGAGGAGGAGGAGGGGAGGGGAGGGGGACAGAGGCGGAGGGGAGGAGGAGGGGAGGAGGAGGGGAGAGGGACAGAAGAGGTGGTGGAGGAGGAGGGGAAGGGAGTGGAACAGAAGAGGAGGGGAGGAGGAGGGGAGAGGGACAGAAGAGGTGGAGGGGGAGGAGGAGGAGGGGAATGGACAGAGGAGGAGGAGGGGGTTAGAGAGGGAGGATGGGTCTGGGACAGAGGAGGAGGAGGTGTGGGGGACAGTTGAGGAGGAGGAAAGGTTGAGGAACAGTGGAGAAGGTGGAAAAGGAGGAGGAGGAGAGGGGGAGAGTGGAGAACGAGGAGGAGGAGAGGGGGACAATGGAGGAAGAGGAGGGTGGGGGAGTGCGGGACAAGGTGTAGGGGGCATCAGGTGTGTGGAAGAAGGACGGGCCGAAATCCAGAGATGAGGTTCCTCCACCTCCCACTACCTTATCCCTGACCCCTCATCCCCCCAGCAGGAGAGGAGGGACAGGGGTGTGTGCTGGGTTTTCTGCTGGTGATAGCATTTATTTGTATCCTTATCATTGCCTTTGAAAACGCTGAACACTAAATTCTCTTGATCAATTGTGTTGTGCTCCATCTCCATCAGTCTCTCCATATTGTAGAATTATCTGATCTGGAATCAGCGTTGGAATAGCAGACAGATCACTCAAGAGTGAGTTTGAAATTGGACGTCTATCCATGTCCTGAGGACGTCGGGAAATACAGTGCCTTCAGAAAGTATTCACACTCCTTGACTTTTTCCACATTTTGTTGTGTTACAGACGGAAGTTTTAAATGTTGTGTCACTGGCCTACACTCAATACCCCATGTAAAAATGGAATACATTTAAAAAAAAAAAAAAGTTTAAATATTATTATCAATGAAAAACGGAAATGTCTTCAGTCAATAAGGATCAAATCCCTTTGTTATGACAAACCTCAGTAAGTTAAGCAGTAAAAATGTTCTTAACAAGTTACATACTAAGTTGCATGGACTCATTCACTGTGTAATAATAATAGTGTATCTGTACCTGACACATACAATTACAGTGCCTTCAGAATGTATTCACACCCCTTGACCTTTTCCACATTGTGTTGTGTTACAGCCTGAATTCTAATGGGATTAAATACAATAACAATTATACAACAATTGCCCCCATCTACAGACAGTAGCCCATAATGACAAAGTCAAAACAGGTTTTTAGAAATTTTTGCACATTTATTGAAAATGAAATACAGAAATATCTAATTCACATAAGTATTTCACACCCCTAAATCAATACTTTGTAGAAGGACCTTGGAGATTACAGCTGTGAGTCTTTTTGGGTAAGTCTCTAAGAGCTTTGCACACCTGGATTGTACAATATTTGCCCCAAATTCTTCAAGCTCTGTCAAGTTGATTGTTTATCATTGCTAGTGTGGTGTCAGAATTTGTGGTGTGCTGTTGTAACTTCTCAAGGGATATGCTGTGTTGAACTGTGATGCTATGTTTTCATAGACTCCTGTTATGTCGGCACCCTAACACAGGGCCATTGTGTCCTGGAACTGTTGCTTTAAGAAAATAGCTATTGTGTAAACAATATGATTACATTGCCACCTCCCACTATATAAGGGACATGGAACTATTTAGAGTTATTCCCTGTGAAATCAGAGACAGATCTCCCTCGCAGATGCTTGATTAAATATTTTTTTATTATACAATTAAATAGTCTCTGCTTTAATCTTTGGATCAAGTTTTCCACAACATTAGACGGACATTTTCAAGTCTTGCCATAGATTTTCAAGCCGATTTAAGTTCAAACTGTAACTAGGCAACTTACGAAACATTCAATGTCCTATTGGTAAGCAACTCCAGTGTAGATTTGGCCTTGTGTTTTAGGCTACTGTCCCGCTGAAAGGTGGATCCCAGTGTCTGTTGGAAAGCAGACTGATACAGGTTCTTCTCTAGGATTTGGCCTTGTGTTTTAGGCTACTGTCCTGCTGAAAGGTGGATCCCAGTGTCTGTTGGAAAGCAGACTGATCCAGGTTCTTCTCTAGAATTTGGCCTTGTGTTTTAGGCTACTGTCCTGCTGAAAGGTGGATCCCAGTGTCTGTTGGAAAGCAGACTGATCCAGGTTCTTCTCTAGGATTTGGCCTGTGCTCATAGCTGTATTCTGTTTATTTTATCCTAAACAAACAGCATTGAATGTTCCTGAATAGCCTAGATTTGACTTAAATCGGCTTGGAAATCTATGGCAAGGCTTGTGTCATGTGTAAGGAGGAGTAGGGAGTTGCAGGTTCAGAACTACTGAATTTATTAAAGCACCATATATAAAAGTGGGATGAAACCCAAAGTGCAAAATAATAAAGTACTCAGGAAATAGTAGGAGAGATTCCTCTCAGGAAAACAAACAACATTTTTAATGACCGACAAAGACAAATGACAGAGGGAGTAGATATACAGTGATAGATTGGGGATTGGAACCAGGTGTGTGCAATGATGATGAGACAAGTCTGGGGTTGATGAGTGAAGGGCATTTTCCACCAGCAGGTTCGGCAACAGCTAGAAGGCCGGCGGCGCCGAACACTTCAAATCCGGCGCTATTACCATCAAGTAGGCTTGTCTTTTGCTAGGGTGATGTGGACGGGGGTCGGGGGGATGGGCATAATCCCATCACTCTGGATCAGAAGGTTGAATGTTCATTCCCAGTGGTGGACACTCGTTTTACATGTTTTATTTTAGCCCTATCCCAAACCTTAACCATTCGGAATGAGTGCCTGAACTTAACGAATGATACAGAGCAGAAGGAGTCAACCCAGGATGACAAAAACACTTTGAAATTCGACGTTTGGACCATCTTTTAAATTTGACGTTTCGATAAACATTGATAAATATCTAATTCTGCAGTGAGACTGTGAGACCTAGTTGGGAATAGTGCCTGATACATGGGCCAATCTGCTCATTCTATAACCACTGATATGGAGTCAGTAATACTAAGTGCCCAGATCAATGTCTCTCTCTCTCTCTGTATTTGTGTATTTGTGTGTGTGTGTGTGTGTATGTGAGTGTGCATGAGTGAGTGTATGCGTGTGTGAGTGTGTATGTGAGTGTGTGTGAGTGAGTGTGTGTGTATGTGAGTGTGTGCGTATGTGCCTGTGCTCATGTAGTATGAGTCTTTGTGTGTGCCTGTGCTCATATTGTATGAGTCTTCCTGTGTGTGTGCCTGTGCTCATATAGTATGAGTCTTTGTGTGTGCCTGTGCTCATGTAGTATGAGTCTTTGTGTGTGCCTGTGCTCATATTGTATGAGTCTTCCTGTGTGTGTGTGCCTGTGCTCATATTGTATGAGTCTTCCTGTGTGTGTGTGCCTGTGCTCATATAGTATGAGTTTTTGTGTGTGCCTGTGCTCATGTAGTATGAGTTTTTGTGTGTGCCTGTGCTCATGTAGTATGAGTTTTTGTGTGTGCCTGTGCTCATGTAGTATGAGTCTTTCTGTCTGTGTGCCTGTGCTCATATTGTATGAGTCTTCCTGTGTGTGTGTGCCTGTGCTCATATAGTATGAGTTTTTGTGTGTGCCTGTGCTCATGTAGTATGAGTCTTTCTGTCTGTGTGCCTGTGCTCATATAGTATGAGTCTTTCTGTGTGTGTGCCTGTGCTCATATAGTATGAGTTTTTGTGTGTGCCTGTGCTCATGTAATATGAGTATTTCTGTGTGTGTGCCTGTGCTCATATAGTATGAGTCTTCCTGTGTGTGTGTGCCTGTGCTCATATAGTATGAGTCTTCCTGTGTGTGTGTGCCTGTGCTCATATAGTATGAGTCTTTCTGTGTGTGTGCCTGTGCTCATATAGTATGAGTCTTTCTGTGTGTGTGCCTGTGCTCATATAGTATGAGTCTTCCTGTGTGTGTGTGCCTGTGCTCATATAGTATGAGTCTTTCTGTGTGTGTGCCTGTGCTCATATAGTATGAGTCTTCCTGTGTGTGTGTGCCTGTGCTCATATAGTATGAGTCTTTCTGTGTGTGTGCCTGTGCTCATATAGTATGAGTCTTTCTGTGTGTGTGCCTGTGCTCATATAGTATGAGTCTTTCTGTGTGTGTGCCTGTGCTCATATAGTATGAGTTTTTGTGTGTGCCTGTGCTCATGTAGTATGAGTCTTTCTGTGTGTGTGTGTGTGTGTGTGTGTGTGCCTGCGCTCCTGTGTGTAAGCTATCCTGAAAAGGGCAAGTTTAGTCCAACTAATAACTATAAAATGTGACGTTTATATTATTTTTATTCTATATAATTGTATCTTAATCGGCTCTCTTTAACCAGTCATGTATAGTCACCACAAGCCATCACAGTAAATCTAGAATGATTACACCCAATATTTCTGTCATGTTTTAACAGGCCCTTTATTCATATATTCCAGCCTCCTAGAAACCACACCACCAACTTGCCAGTGGGCGCCCAGAAACACTTTCCTACGTCAAGGCAGTCGCCTTCAATATCTCTCTCTCCTTCTTTTCATATATTTAAAAAAATCCTCCCTCTGTGGCGGCAGCGGTTTCCTCAGAGGGTGACATCATCAGTCAACGCCTGAGTGAATTGGTTGCCATGACGCCATGACTGTTTGAAGTTCTGTGGGACTGTAAACTGGGAATGAAAGTGTGTTATTCGATATTCAGTGAGGGGTTCAAATTGGGGGCTGAAGTTGGAGATAAATTTGCGGGGGGAAAATCCCAACAGAAGTGAACATGTAGCAATGCTGACTTAGAAGCGGACTAGGGAAGGCTCGTAAAAGGAATGTTGGTTTCCCGTTCCCGCAGACGGCCGGAACTCCATTCACTAAGCACATACACATAATAAATAAAGACAAAGCATGAGTAGCGGTTCGTGTTGGTCTGGGTTAGACGTTGTTCCTGATATACAGGGTTTCCTTCCGGCCGCGGCCGACAGCAGGGGCCTCAGCTCTGATTAAAGAGAAGAAAGATGAGAGACATCTGACATAAACAGGAGCTAATCAACACACACACATACATGCGCACACACAGTTAAACACACACCCATGCACACCTCTAAACAAAGTGTCTTTTGATCTCTCTCTCTCTCTATTTCTCTTGATGCACCCCACTGGTGACACACTGGTTGAATCAACATTGTTTCCATGTCATTTCAATGAAATGACGTTGAACCAACATGGAATAGACGTGGAATTGACGTCTGTGCCAAGTGGGGCTGTTCTTCCCTTCCATCCTTGTTATCAAACAATGATGTGTGCTAGTTCCTTTGAATGTAATTTTATTTCCTGATCTAGCCAGGCTATTCCCACAACCACATCCCTTTTCTCTGATCCACAGAATTCCAAACGTGTTCCTGGCCTAATTAGTCTGAATTGATGATGTTGTGTCATGTCATCAGCGGCGGGGAGGTACACAGGGTGTGGTTGCTGGCGTCTCAATCAACTTTCCCCTCAGTTTAAGGGATGCAAACTGTATGTGACAGCTCTGTATTGATGTATAAACACACATACAACCCTCTCTATCCCTCCCACACAAAACATGCTGACACACACCTCAGTTGGAGTGCTGGGTTCTATCACCTAGCAACTTTGCATCTGTATTTGGGGGCAGAAATCATGTGTGACTGCAGGAAACCATTGCTGGAGTAAGGGATGGAAAAGTTGTGTCTGTTCTTGCCCTTCTGTGTCTCCATCTCTCTGTATCTTGCTTGCTCTTTGGCTCTCTTCCTCCACCTCCTGGTTTCTCTCTCTCTCTCTATTCATACCTCCTGGTTTCTCTCTCTCTCTCTATTCATTCTGGTTTCTCTCTCTCTCTATTCATACCTCCTGGTTTCTCTCTCTCTCTCTATTCATACCTCGTGGTTTCTCTCTCTCTCTCTATTCATACCTCCTGGTTTCTCTCTCTCTCTCTATTCATACCTCCTGGTTTCTCTCTCTCTCTCTATTCATACCTCCTGGTTTCTCTCTCTCTCTCTATTCATACCACCTGGTTTCTCTCTCTCTCTCTATTCATACCTCCTGGTTTCTCTCTCTCTCTCTATTCATACCTCCTTGTTTCTCTCTCTCTCTCTATTCATACCTCCTTTTGTTTCTGCCCATCTCTCTTTAATGTAAACAGCTTCTTTCATTTCCATCTATTTTCAGCGTCAGTTTAAGTGCCAGAGCCCTTCACTGAGCTTCCACTCCTTCCTCTTTTCTGTTGTTCTTTACACCTCATCCCTTCTTTCCTTCATCCTTCCATCCTTCATCCGTCCATCCCGCCAACCATCTGGTGCCCATACATCACTGAGCTGAGTCCACCTCTAAAAACCCACAGCTGGGCTTTAACACACACACACACTGCACGCATATATTTCCACTTATTAACGAGAGTTGAACTAATAGAGAAATTATGAGGATGGCTTTCACATACTGTATGTTGACATAGCCGCCATAATTCCAGACGCCTCACTTCCCCTAACCTACTTTCCACAAACTCCACTCTAACATGGCAGCTCTGAAACCTCCACTCTGACATGGCAGCTCTGAGACCTCCACTCTAACATGGCAGCTCTGAAACCTCCACTCTAACATGGCAGCTCTGAAACCTCCACTCTAACATGGCAGCTCTGAGACCTCCACTCTAACATGGCAGCTCTGAAACCTCCACTCTAACATGGCAGCTCTGAAACCTCCACTCTGACATGGTAACTCTGAAACCTCCACTCTGACATGGTAACTCTGAAACCTCCACTCTGACATGGCAGCTCTGAAACCTCCACTCTGACATGGTAACTCTGAAACCTCCACTCTGACATGGCAGCTCTGAAACCTCCACTCTGACATGGCAGCTCTGAAACCTCCACTCTAACATGGCAGCTCTGAAACCTCCACTCTAACATGGCAGCTCTGAAACCTCCACTCTGACATGGCAGCTCTGAAACCTCCACTCTAACATGGCAGCTCTGAAACCTCCACTCTAACATGGTAGCTCTGAAATCTCCACTCTAACATGGCAGCTCTGAAACCTCCACTCTGACATGGCAGCTCTGAAACCTCCACTCTAACATGGCAGCTCTGAAAACTCCACTCTGACATGGCAGCTCTGAAACCTCCACTCTGACATGGCAGCTCTGAGAGCTCCACTCTAACATGGTAACTCTGAAACCTCCACTCTGACATGGCAGCTCTGAGAGCTCCACTCTGACATGGCAGCTCTGAGAGCTCCACTCTGACATCGTAGCTCTGAAACCTCCACTCTAACATGGCAGCTCTGAGAGCTCCACTCTGACATGGTAGCTCTGAAACCTCCACTCTAACATGGCAGCTCTGAGAGCTCCACTCTAACATGGCAGCTCTGAAACCTCCACTCTAACATGGCAGCTCTGAGAACTCCACCTTAACATGGCAGCTCTGAGAACTCCACTCTGACATGGTAGCTCTGAGAACTCCACCTTAACATGGCAGCTCTGAAACCTCCACTCTGACATGGTAGCTCTGAGAGCTCCACTCTAACATGGCAGCTCTGAAACCTCCACCTTAACATGGCAACTCTGAGAACTCCACCTTAACATGGCAGCTCTGAAACCTCCACTCTGACATGGTAGCTCTGAAACCTCCACTCTAACATGGCAGCTCTGAAACCTCCACTCTAACATGGTAGCTCTGAAATCTCCACTCTAACATGGCAGCTCTGAAACCTCCACTCTGACATGGCAGCTCTGAAACCTCCATTCTAACATGGCAGCTCTGAAACCTCCACTCTGACATGGCAGCTCTGAAACCTCCACTCTGACATGGCAGCTCTGAGAGCTCCACTCTAACATGGTAACTCTGAAACCTCCACTCTGACATGGCAGCTCTGAGAGCTCCACTCTGACATGGCAGCTCTGAGAGCTCCACTCTGACATCGTAGCTCTGAAACCTCCACTCTAACATGGCAGCTCTGAGAGCTCCACTCTGACATGGTAGCTCTGAAACCTCCACTCTAACATGGCAGCTCTGAGAGCTCCACTCTAACATGGCAGCTCTGAAACCTCCACTCTAACATGGCAGCTCTGAGAACTCCACCTTAACATGGCAGCTCTGAGACCTCCACTCTGACATGGTAGCTCTGAGAACTCCACCTTAACATGGCAGCTCTGAAACCTCCACTCTGACATGGTAGCTCTGAGAGCTCCACTCTAACATGGCAGCTCTGAAACCTCCACCTTAACATGGCAACTCTGAGAACTCCACCTTAACATGGCAGCTCTGAAACCTCCACTCTGACATGGTAGCTCTGAGAGCTCCACTCTAACATGGTAGCTCTGAGAACTCCACCTTAACATAGCAGCTCTGAGAGCTCCACTCTAACATGGCAGCTCTGAAACCTCCACTCTAACATGGCAGCTCTGAAACCTCCACTCTAACATGGCAGCTCTGAAACCTCCACTCTAACATGGCAACTCTGAGACCTCCACCTTAACATGGCAGCTCTGAAACCTCCACTCTGACATGGTAACTCTGAAACCTCCACTCTAACATGGCAGCTCTGAGAGTTCCACTCTAACATGGCAGCTCTGAGACCTCCACCTTAACATGGCAGCTCTGAAACCTCTACTCTGACATGGTAACTCTGAAACCTCCACTCTAACATGGTAGCTCTGAAACCTCCACTCTGACATGGCAGCTCTGAGAGCTCCACTCTAACATGGCAGCTCTGAAACCTCCACTCTGACATGGTAACTCTGAAACCTCCACTCTAACATGGCAGCTCTGAGAGCTCCACTCTAACATGGCAGCTCTGAGAACTCAACTCTAACATGGCAGCTCTGAGAACTCCACTCTAACATGGCAGCTCTGAGAACTCCACTCCAACATGGCAGCTCTGAGAACTCCACTCTAACATGGCAGCTCTGAGAGCTCCACTCTAACATGGCAGCTCTGAGAGCTCCACTCTAACATGGCAGCTCTGAGAACTCCACTCTAACATGGCAGCTCTGAGAACTCCACTCTAACATGTTTACGTAACAGAAGGCTGGAGTGGCATAAGGGCAACATTGTCAGAGCGTTAGTATAGATATGGTCAGGGGGCTTGATCGGTGGCAGATGCTGTTTGTGTAATCACAGTGGGTCAGACAGGGGTAACCAGGGGCGACAGCAGAGTTCCAGCGCTACGGAACACAGAACAGACCTCTTCAATTTCAGAGCTATAGAACAGACTTCTCCGGTCGTGATCCGAGATTCGACTACGGTTCCTTTCCCTGTCAGAACCCAAGACCTGGAGAGTGTCAGGGTAACAAACGCACCCACACGCACACACGCACACACACACACACACACACACACACACACACACACACACACACACACACACACACACACACACACACACACACACACACACACACACACACACACACACACACATCAGGTTGGTGGCACCTTCATAGGGGAGAACGGGCTCTTGGTAATGACTGGAGCAGGATAGGTGGAATGGTATCAAATACATCAAGGTTTCCAGGTGTTTGATACCATTCAATTTGCTCCCTTCCGGCCATTATTATGAGCCGTTCTCCCATCACCAGCCTCCTGGGATACAAACGCAGGCAATCACGCTTCAAGCAAGAATACACACACACCAGCATGCAGCACACACACAATGGAATGGAATTCTTTTAAGAGCCTTAACACATGTCTTGGAGTGTTTCCCTCAGATCCAAATTTAAGGTGTCGTGAACCAGGAGGATTAATTGTTAAACTTAATAACCATCATTATCTGGAATTATTTCAAATTCTCCTAAATTCTCATCTTTCCAGGACATGTGTTCAGAGAGTCTGACTGCTGAGGAGATCCAGAACACTTTTCCTTCGAAATGTCAATTTTTTTTCCAGTCTTTTTTCCTGTTCTGTCTTTTTTTCTCCCTCTCTTCCTGGAGCTAATTTCCACAATGATTTCATGGTTGCAGAATGTCCTAATTGCGGAGAGCTGGTCTCTCAAGCTGCGGGGTGGGGGGGTACCAGGATGTGTGTGTGTGTGTGTGTGTGTGTGTGTGTGTGTGTAGAGATTTGGGGTGGGTCAGGGACGTTTAGGACTGGGGTACCTGTCAGTTTGATAGACGTCTAGTGGACCTGTGTGCCCCTGTACCCCTAACCCCCTTTCCAACCCACCCCTCCTCCTCCCTACTCACTCTGTCTGACAGTTAAACCCAGGTGGGGGACGTAGGTGTGTGTGTGAGTGTATGTGTGTATGAGTGTGTGTCTGGGCAGTAAATATATAGAACAGGGGTATACTCAAAGAACAGGGGTCACCCCCCCCCCCCACTTAACTCTACTCACGCTGTTTTACTCAATCACTGTATAGTCTGAACACAGCACACAACAAACACACAGACAGAGTTAAGGAAATGCTCTGATGAACACATAAAGACACATTCAGGGCCAGATATTAGCATTAGCACTAGTACTCTAATACTAGTCCAGTTATATTTTCAACTGTTATTGGGGGCTCAAGATAATCATGTAATGCTTATGGGGGAGTTCAGTATCCTGGTGATTAGAACCCTGTGGACAAATACATTCTCAACATATCAACTTCAATTTACAGCTATTGTACTTGCAAGACAATAGTTTGCATTCATTCCAGTTCATCCTAGATTATACTGTTGCCTGTAACGCTTGTCGTGGTTGGAAGAAGAGGAGGACCAATGCGCAGCGTGGTAAGTGTCCATATTGATTTAATACGAAATAATGAACACCGCGCAAAAACAAGAAAACGACAAACGAACAATCCTGTACGGTGAAACAAAAACACAGAACAGAAAATAATCACCCACAACACACAAAGAAAAACAGGCTACCTAAATATGGCTCCCAATCAGAGACAATGACTGACACCTGCCTTTGATTGAGAACCATACTAGGCCAAACACATAGAAAAGGACAATAGAACAAAACATAGAAAAAACAACATAGAATGCCCACATAACAAACGAACTAAGGTCAGAACGTGACATTGCCTGTGTTTTAACTATGTGTGGGTGTGTGGTGTGTGTGTGTGTGTGCACGTGTGTGTGTGCGTATGTGTGTGTGTGGTGTGCGTGTGTGGTGTCCATGTGTGTGTGGTGTGTGTGTGTGGTGTGTGTGCTACACACCATTATTTACACACACACTATTTCTAATTTCACACTTCACACACTTTCTGTCATCTCCTGAAAATAGAGAAATGAAAAACTCAAGGGAGAGGTTGATGAAAGTGAAATAGAAAAATGAAAAGAAGAGAGAGAACGAGGGAATGATAGAGCGCTGCCAATGGTTTACCCTCAAACGGAAACCAATCGCAGTAGAAACTGCAGGGCCTGAGTCAGCAAACGGCATCATAACCATTTCACACAATTGAATTGAATAACGAGTTGATGAGACTAACCTGATTAGTGACATGGTCAAAACATATTGACGCAAAGGTAGCTAAGATGGGGAGAGGTCTGTCCATGATAAAACTCTGCTCTGCTTTCTAAGATGGGGAGAGGTCTGTCCATGATAAAACTCTGCTCTGCTTTCTAAGATGGGGAGAGGTCTGTCCATGATAAAACTCTGCTCTGCTTTCTAAGATGGGGAGAGGTCTGTCCATGATAAAACTCTGCTCTGCTTTCTAAGATGGGGAGAGGTCTGTCCATGATTAAGTGCTGCTCTGCTTTCTTGATTTCAAAATCAACAAAACAATCCTACAGGCTTCCGTTTTATCCCACCTGGACTACTGACCAGTTATATGGTCTAGTGCTGCAAAGAAAGACAGGTAAATTACAGTTGGCTCAGACAGAAAATCACAGCTGGCCCTTAGATGTACACGGATGGCCGATATCAATAACATGCATGTCAATCTCTCCTGACTCAAAGTAGAGGAGAGAGTGACTGCATCACCACTTTCCTTTGTGAGGTGTTGAAAGCACTGATATGTCTGTTCAAACAGGTAACACACAACTCAGACACCCATACATACCCCACAGACATACCACCAGGGGTCTCGTCACAGTCCCAAGTCCAGAACAGACTATTGGGGAAAAGCCCAGTACTACATAGAGCTATGACTAAATGGAACTCTTCCACAACAAGTAACTCAAGCGACCAGTTAAACAACACCTCACGGCACAAGGCAGACGGTGAAGAGACACACACACACACACACACACACACACACACACACACACACACACACACACACACACACACACACACACACACACACACACACACACACACACACACACACACACACACACACACACACACACACACACACACACACACACACACACACACACACACACACACACACACACACACACACACGTGACACACGTGACACACATTACAACGTTAGTTTGTGGTGACCGTTGCTAGTTTAGACCACTCAGTTCTTGGTTGTATGTCTTCCATATTTCAGTGTTTGGAGGTGGTAACATTAGGTGATGTTTCCGCACTCTGGACCAATCAAAATCAGCTTGATACCCTCGTCATTTTCATCTCCAGATCTGTGGCTTTCTATTCCTCTAACCTGGTCAATTAATGTTGAGAGGGGTTGTTTCTATGGCAGTTTATAGGGGAAGAGTCAGAAATACACCATGAAAACTGGAACAGATTTTTTTGCGGGGAGGGTAGAAATTTAATTTCAGTCTGTTAGCTTTGTTAATTGATATATATATATATATATATAGGCTCAATTTAGTTTTGTATTGTGGAGATTTCATTTATAAAAAGCAGATGTTATCACACACGAACCTGCAACCACTAGCTAGCTTGTCAGTTGACATTTGAAATTAGCACAGTTCTGCCCACGGAACAGTGACAGAGTTCTATTGAGAAGAGACCACATTTTGACAATGATCTTAAGGATTAAGACCTATTCACTCAATTCACGCAACATTCTCAGAGTAAATGGTATGTAACCTTCTTGCCATTTGTGCCCTTTGTGCTGTTGTTTGTGCCCAATAATGTTTGTACCATGTTTTGTGCTGCTGCCATGTTGTGTTGCTACCATGGTGTTTATGTTGTTTTGCTACCATGCTGTGTTGTCGTGTGTTGCTGCCATGCTATGTTGTTGTCTTAGGTCTCTCTTTATGTAGTGTTGTGTTGTCTCTCTTGTCGTGATGTGTGTTTTGTCCTATATTTTTCTGTATTTTTTTACATTTTAAATCCCAGTCCCTGCAGGAGGCCTCTTGCCTTTTTGTAGGCCGGCTGCCTTTTGGTGTCTGTCTGTCTGTCTGTCTGTCTGTCTGTCTGTCTGTCTGTCTGTCTGTCTGTCTGTCTGTCTGTCTGTCTGTCTGTCTGTCTGTCTGTCTGTCTGTCTGTCTGTCTGTCTGTCTATCCCTCTGTTTATCCCTCTGTCTGTCTGTCCCTCTGTCCCTCTGTCCCTCTGTCCCTCTGTCCCTCTGCCCGTCTGTCCGTCTGTCCGTCTGTCCGTCTGTCCGTATGTCCGTCTGTCCGTCTGTCTGTCTGTCTGTCTGTCTGTCTGTCTGTCTGTCTGTCTGTCTGTCTGTCTGTCTGTCTGTCTGTCTGTCTGTCTATCCCTCTGCCTGCCTGCCTGCCTGCCTGCCTGCCTGCCTGCCTGTCTGTCTGTCTGTCTGTCTGTCTGTCTGTCTGTCTGTCTGTCTGTCTGTCTGTCTGTCTATCCCTCTGCCTGCCTGCCTGCCTGCCTGCCTGCCTGTCTGTCTGTCTGTCTGTCTGTCTGTCTTTATTTCCTTCTTCCTTTCATGCTTTTTCCCCACCATTCTATTAACTTTGGTGAATTCACGGTGTGTCTGGCTAGCTGCTGTCACAGTGCTGCTACAGGGGCCAGCTGTGGGGGTCCTTCAGTGAGGGGCTGTCCATGTGTCTGTCTGACAGGACCAGGGCTGGGTTTACACTGTCCTGAATGCCCAGCCGTCGCTCCTAATTACCGTCCCATCACAGAGCCGGGGAACTGCAGGGGAACTGGAGAGAACCAGAGGTCTGGAAGTCATTACTCTGTGAGTTGAGTGAGTACCCCGTCTCCACCTCTATCCCCTAGCTCGCCCCCCTCTGGCTTTAATCACTCACAGCTGAGGAGGGCTGGGGGATGGAGGTTTCAAGGGGGGCTCAATCAGTAACAAGTGCGATTGATTCTACTCAGCCCCACCCCTCTCTTTGTATAAGGAACCCTAATACTCATGCACGCGCAGACACACACCCATGGGGAGCTGCCATGTTTCTGGAGAGGAAACTATCTCTCACAGGAACAGGAAATGAAGAGGCAAACACACACAGGCTGCTCTGTATCACCAACCCTCTCTCTCTCTCTCTCTCACACACACACACACACACACACACACACACACACACACACACACACACACACACACACACACACACACACACACACACACACACACACACACACACACACACACACACACACACACACACCCCACGCCCTAGGCCCTAGGCCCTAGGCTGGTCCTTGTTAAAGTGGAGTCTGCTGGGCATGCTTGTTTTTGTCAGCCCTCTGTTGTCACGAGACCCTGACAGATGGGACGTTAGGGGAAAGAGTGTGTGTATGTGTGTATGTTAGAGGGTTGACACTTAGTGCTTCTGACGCATCAACCGCAGCTACCCATGATGCCTGCCGGGTGGGCGAGGGCTGACGAGGAAAAGGAGAGGCACAGAATACACAGCCCCTCATTAAACAGCCTCTAATCAGCAGAGCACACACACACACACACACACACACACACACACACACACACACACACACACACACACACACACACACACACACACACACACACACACACACACACACACACACACACTCACTCACAATTACACGTACACCCAAATACACACATCAGGAGACACACATATTCTCTGTCTCTGTAAGGGCTGACGCCGGACAGGAGAAGCAGGTACGGGGAGTCAGACATTTTTTCGGAAACAGACAGAGAAGAAGACAGGAACAGCGTCAGCACACGGGTAACACGTACATATGACAAACAATGCAGCAGCGGGGAACAGAGCTGGGGAACTGACAAATATAGGGGAGGTAATAAACATGTGATTGAGTGAGTCCAGGTGAGTCCAATATCGCTGAAGCGCGTGACGAGGGAAGGCAGGTGTGCGTAAATAATGGTGGCAGGAGTGCGTAATGCAGGGCAGCCTGGCGCCCTCGAGCGCCAGGCGGGAAGAGCGGGAGCAGGCGTGACAGTCTCTACATCTCTGTCCATCTCCCTATCTCTCTCTCTGCACCTGAGTTGTGTGTCTAATCCAACAAGATCTGATAGTTTCATGTCGAAATTTGACCTATTATGGATGAACAGTGTGTGTGTGTATTTTTTACGCATTAATTCCGCGTGTTTACAGGGTTAATTTTGCGTGGTTACAGAGTTTAAACAGAAACCACTCAAAGGTTTAACTTTAGGTATTCATTCTGAGTGGTTAAGGTTAGGGCTATGGTTTAGGGAAGGCTTAAAACATCAAGTATCATCAAGTTTTCTCCCGGCTTGCCAGGGTATTGTAAACTGCCGTGGTGCAGTGATTAGAGTAGCACGCTTTGGTCTGAGAAGCGAGTTTATCCTTCGAGCATCATAAGTTTGTGCCAGTGCTGGGCAATATTTTTTCATTTCAATTGTGAGCGCCAAGGAAGGCACATATTGACATTCTCAGGACCTTTTTAAAGGTCTAGTGATGAGTCTGGTCTAATCTCCCTGTCTCTCTCTCTGCACCTGAGTGTGTCTAATCCAGCCAGGTCACATGTGATACAAGTCGACGTATCCATATCTGAGGATGTCGGGAGATGAAGTGGAAACTGGCCACTAGGGGCAACATTGAGCGCTGTACTATCAAGTAAGTTTTGGTTTTGCTAGGGCTTTGTGGACGGGAATGACGGATGGGCGTAAGCATCTGCCTCTGACTTAAGCATTTACCTCCAATGGTTGCATCTTTGAATACAGTGATAGAAAGTTGTTTTGATATTTGTGTTTTTAAGCCTATCCCAAACCTTAACCCTTATCTTAACCATTTGAATGCATAACATTACATTTGGAGTTAATGCTTAAACTTAACCCTAACCTTAAAAATCTGAAGTTAATGCCTAAAACCTAACCTTAAACACATTGAAATTTGATGTTTGGAACAACTTTGAAATTTGACATTTGAAAAACATCTAATTCTGAGGTGAGACTGTGAGAGCTGGTAGGTCTAATCTCCATGTCTCCCTCTTTGCACCTGAGTGGTGTGTCTGAAGATGGAAGACTAAATCCTGTATGAGAGAACAAGGTCAGCTGAAGTTGTCATCCATCAACAGACATATTGTTTCCTTCAGCGTCAGCAGTGTGTATGTGTGCATGTGTGTGCGTTCGCGACCAGGGATCTCTCCTGTGCACTCTGACAGTCTATAAACTGTGAACATGGATCTCTCCTGTCCTCTTTGACAGTCTATAAACTGTGAACATGGATCTCTCCTGTCCTCTCTGACAGTCTATAAACTGTGAACATGGATCTCTCCTGTGCTCTCTGACAGTCTATAAACTGTGAACATGGATCTCTCCTGTCCTCTTTGACAGTCTATAAACAGTGAACATGGATCTCTCCTGTCCTCTTTGACAGTCTATAAACTGTGAACATGGATCTCTCCTGTCCTCTTTGACAGTCTATAAACTGTGAACATGGATCTCTCCTGTCCTTTTTGACAGTCTATAAACTGTGAACATGGATCTCTCCTGTCCTCTTTGACAGTCTATAAACTGTGAACATGGACCTCTCCTGTCCTCTCTGACAGTCTATAAACTGTGAACATGGATCTCTCCTGTCCTCTTTGACAGTCTATAAACTGTGAACATGGATCTCTCCTGTCCTCTTTGACAGTCTATAAACTGTGAACATGGATCTCTCCTGTCCTCTCTGACAGTCTATAAACTGTGAACATGGATCTCTCCTGTGCTCTCTGACAGTCTATAAACTGTGAACATGGATCTCTCCTGTCCTCTTTGACAGTCTATAAACAGTGAACATGGATCTCTCCTGTCCTCTTTGACAGTCTATAAACTGTGAACATGGATCTCTCCTGTCCTCTTTGACAGTCTATAAACTGTGAACATGGATCTCTCCTGTCCTTTTTGACAGTCTATAAACTGTGAACATGGATCTCTCCTGTCCTCTTTGACAGTCTATAAACTGTGAACATGGACCTCTCCTGTCCTCTCTGACAGTCTATAAACTGTGAACATGGATCTCTCCTGTCCTCTTTGACAGTCTATAAACTGTGAACATGGATCTCTCCTGTCCTCTCTGACAGTCTATGAACTCTGACCATGGATCTCTCCTGTCCTCTTTGATAGTCTATAAACAGTGAGAGAGAGAGAGAGAGAGAGAGAGAGAGAGAGAGAGAGAGAGAGAGAGAGAGAGAGAGAGAGAGAGAGAGAGAGAGAGAGAGAGAGAGAGAGAGAGAGAGAGAGAGAGAGAGAGAGAGAGAGAGAGAGAGAGAGAGAGAGAGAGAGAGAGAGAGAGAGAGAGAGAGAGAGAGAGAGAGAGAGAGAGAGAGAGAGAGAGAGAGAGAGAGAGAGAGAGAGAGAGAGAGAGAGAGAGAGAGAGAGAGAGAGAGAGAGAGAGAGATAAGCGAGGGAAAACCAGGGAAACTGAATATTGGAGTTTTCCCTCAGTCTGTTCGTGCTCCTAGCTTGGTCAAGCATGGTTGGCCTGAGTACCATAATAAACTGTGAGACTGAATCATTCGACGGCACTGATTTGTTTAGCCAAACGCAGGCCTCAAGTTTATTTGTCTCCGTAGTGTTCAATCACACTCTGTGAGAGGATTGGCTTTAGTCAAACATGCAAGTAAAGGAACTCAAACCAACTCCTTCCTCCATTGTATGAATAGGTTTGTAAATACAGTATGACTATGTTGTAGTGGTTGACATAGGCAGACGGGATGAAAGCTATCTGTGTGGGAGGCTGGACGGGAGCTCAATAATATCCGACAGAGTGCCGTAAATGGCCCTTGTGTCGTGAGTTTGGCATCCCTGCGATAGCTCCACTTGCACCTATTCTGCCCTAACTCCTTACACATTGTCTGCATTCCAAATGGTCCTATGAACCATGGTCAAAAGTAACGCACTAGAAAGGGCATAGGGTGCCATTTGGTATGCAATTGTTGTTATTTGCCTGCTAACTAATGTAGTCTCAGAACCTTTCAGTGCCACCATAGCAACCATCAAAATTCCAAATCTCACACAGAGTTTGCTGACCGTTGCAATGTACTGTACTTTACGAATGTCTCTGCTTAGAACTAGCAGAGAGAGAACCCTGTAGAATGTAGATCCTTATGGAACTCTGTGCCTTCTAAATGACTTTGTCTTTTTTAGCACAATTTCAATGATACAGAGACCAAAATATCATATTCATGCCAATGTTATCCTCAATGTCATAGAGGATCTCCAGTCAGTCCACTGCTAATACCCTGTGACAGAGCTCCCGCTGCCAGGACCCCAGGATCTGTCTGAATGTTTCTGATCGGGCAGTCAGATAGACAGCCTTGCAGCAGGGGTCCTCTGTCAGTGTCAGCGATCAGATCTTCTGGGTCACTATGTATATGTGTGTGTGACAGCAATGTTCCAGGTGATTGTTGACAGTAAATCTGCTGATGGCCCGGAGAGAGAGATGAAATGATGAATGTATTGGACATCTGAATGTGGGCATGAGTGTGGTCTTGTTCTTCTGTTCTCGTCGGGACCTGACATCCCCAAAAGTCCCCACGAGGACAAAGGCCATTTTAAGCTTAAGGTTTAGGCTTAGGGTTAGGGGTTAGGTTTAGGTGTTAGGGTTAGGTTTAGGGTTAGGTGTTAGGGTTAGGTTTAGGGTTAGGTTAGGGGATAAGGTTAGGGTTAGGGTTAAGGTTAGGGTAAGGGTTAGGGTTAGGGTTAGGTGTTATAGGGTTAGGGAAAATAAGGTTAGGGTTTTGAGTGGAAATACATTTTAGGTCCCCACGATGATAGAAAAACGGTGTGTGTGTGTGTGTGTGTGTGTGTGTGTGTGTGTGTGTGTGTGTGTGTGTGTGTGTGTGTGTGTGTGTGTGTGTGAATGACTGGTCTAACACGAGGTTTCAGCACCCCTGGTACCACAGCTGTGAGGTGTTGAGTGACACAGTGAGTAACTCACACTGTCTCTACAGAGTTTAACAATCTGTGGACTGTGGTCTCACGTTACTCCTCTTGGGATGGTGTGTGTGTGTGTGTGTGTGTATGTGTGTGTGTGTGTGTGTGTGTGTGTGTGTGTGTGTGTGTGTGTGTGTGTGTGTGTGTGTGTGTGTGTGTGTGTGTGTGTGTGTGTGTGTGTGTGTGTGTGTGTGTGTGTGTGCGTTCATGTGCATCACTGTGTGTGTGTGTGTGTCTGGGGACTGGACTGGGCTAGTCGACAGGAGAAGAGATGATGAAGAGAATGATGTCATTCAAATGTACATGCTACAGTCACACGGTTATACGGTTACACAGTTATACAGTTACACAGTCACACAGTCACACAGTTATACAGTTACACAGTTACACAGTCACACAGTCACACAGTTATACAGTTACACAGTTACACAGTCACACAGTCACACAGTCATACAGTTACACAGTCACACAGTCACACAGTTACACAGTCACACAGTCACACAATCACACAGTCACACAGTTGCACAGTTACACAGTCACACAGTTACACAGTTACAAAGTCACACAGTTACACAGTCACACAGTTACATATACAGTCACGCAGTTACACAGTTACTTAGTTACACAGTCACACAGTCACACAGTTCCAGTTACACAGTCACACAGTTACACAGTCAAACAGTTACACAGTCACACAGTCACACAATTACACTTTCACACAGTCACACAGTTATACAGTCACACAGATACACAGTCACACAGTCACACAGTCACACAGTCACACAGTCACACAGTCACACAGTCACAAAGTCACACAGTCACACAGATCCATATACAGTCACAAAGTCACATAGTTACAAAGTCACACAGTCACACAGTCACAGTTATACAGTTACACATTTACACACACAGTCACACAGTTACACAGTCACACAATTATACAGTCATACAGTTACACAGTCACACAGTCACACAGTCATACAGTTATACAGTTACACAGTCACACAGTCACACAGCTACACAGTCACACAGTCACACAGTTGCACAGTTACACAGTCACACAGTTACACAGTTACGCAGTCACACAGTTACACAGTCACACAGTTCCATATACAGTCACGCAGTCACACAGTCACACAGTCACAAAGTCACACAGTTCCATATACAGTTACACAGTCACACATTTACAGTCACACACTCATACAGTCACACAGTTACACAGTCACACAGTTGCACAGTTACACAGTCAAACAGTTACACAGTTACGCAGTCACACAGTTACACAGTCACACAGTTACACAGTTACACAGTCACACAGTCACACAGTTCCATATACAGCCCACAGTCACATAGTTACACAGTCAAACAGTTACACAGTCACACAGTTCCATATACAGTCCACAGTCACATAGTTACACAGTCACACAGTTATACAGTCACACAGTTACACAGTCACACAGTTCCATATACAGTCCACAGTCACATAGTTACACAGCCACACAGTTACACAGTCACACAGTTACACAGTCACACAGTTCCATATACAGTCCCCAGTCACACAGTTACACAGTTACATAGTTACACAGCCACACATGCAGACTCAATCTGTTTTTGGGGGAAACACATGTGGCCATACATTTTTCAGCAATCAAGCTCGCACTACAGTTTGAGTGATTACTCAAAATTGGACATTTAAGAATTCCAGGATCCCAATCTCTTCCAGGAATTGGGTTGAATATCTCAGAGAACGATAACGCTGTCTCCCCATGATCACAAACTCCACACAGGTCAGGTCTGGAGCAACAGTATGAATCTCTCCTCCTCCCATCACCTCCATTCTCTTTCCAGCACTTCACTTTCCCTTTTTCATATTCTTCACCCTCCCCTTTTCAACTCTCTCCCTCCATATCCTCCTTTCTTCTGTCTTATCTTCATCTCTTCTATTTGGCCTTCCCTCCATTTTCTTTTTCTCTTCACTCTCTCTTTTAGTCTCTCTTCCCAGCATCCTCCTCCTCCTCTTTTCTCTCAATTCCATCTCAAATGGCACCCAATTCCCTGCATATTCCCTATATAGTGGACCCTGTTCAAAAGTAGTGCACTATACAAGGAATAGGGTGCCATTTAAGACTCATATTGGTGATGTCTTGAGCAACACTTGGTCAGATTCATGTTACCTGGTATGTGTGATCTAAACCCCATGGTGGTCTCCCTCAGGTGAGTAAAGGCAGACAGTGTGAACCAGGTCCCTTTGTGAGAGCAGAGTGGTAACTCTTTAGTTGGATGAGATCGCCAGACTAAACCTCTGAGTAGAGGACGGTGTAATAATCATACAGATTGATATTTATAGACTGTTTGTCACGACTTCTACCGAAGTCGGTCCCTCTCCTAGTTTGGGCGGCGTTCGGCGGTCGACGTCACCGGCCTTCTAGCCATCGCCGATCCACCTTTCATTTTCCATTGGTTTTGTCTTGTCTTCCCTCACACCTGGTTTCAATTCCACCAATTACATGTTGTGTATTTAACCCTCTGTTTCCCCCATGTCCTTTTCCGGAATTGTTTCTTGTAGTGCTTGTGTACGTTATGATGGTGGATACCGGGTTTGGTTGACCCATTCATTTATTGTTCGGTTTACGGTGGTTTTTATGTTTATTAAACGACACCATTGTAAATCAGTTTTCGCTCTCGATCTTTTTAGTTTTTTTGACAGCGTGTATATGTGTGCATGCTTGTGTGCGTGTTTGTGATAATGTGTGTGCATACTTGTGTGCGTGTTTGTGATAATGTGTGTGCGTGTTTGTGATAATGTGTGTGGTGTGTGTGTGTTTGTGATAATGTGTGTGGTGTGTGCGTGTGTCCTTTTTGAATGTTTAATATGATGTGTTATCGATCTTCTCCACAGACAAAGGCTTGAGCTCTATTAGCCTACTGTCTACCCAGAGGAGAAGAGCTCTCCTGGGGCTAAGAGGACTCCAGCCACTGACATAGCTAGTGGAACAGCATATAGAGCTCTGTCTCTCTGTCTCTCTGTTTCTCTGTGTCTCTGTCTCTCTGTGTCTCTGTGTCTCTCTATGTCTCTTTTATCTCGTTCTTATTATCTTTCTCTCCTATGTCTCTCTGTCTCCCCCTCTCTGCGTGAGTCTTTGTTTATGCCTGCAAATGTTAGTGTGTGTGTGTGTGTGTTGGTTAGCTTTCTCATACAGCATTTTAACCCGTGTTGACAGCCTGCACAGGGAGTTAAGGAGGGAGGGAAGAAGGGAGGGGGGGGTGAATTCTTTATTTTCATTATCAGACGACTCCTTTGAGAGGAACCCCGGAATGCCAGGCCCTCACTCTTCCCATTTATCCTTTCAGTTCCCTCCCTCCCTCCCTCCCTCCCTCCCTCCCTCCCTCCTTCACTTTCTTTTCTCCTCCTCCACTGACACGGAACTCCACTCCACATACAAGCCATGCAGGAGTTCAGGGCAGACTAGTTCTACCCTCTGACATACGCTTTCAACTGACAACTCTGTGTCCAATGAGTCCCCCATGATTAGCCACGATAAGTATCGTTTTGTAAAACAGCAACTTAGACAGGCCCACTAGGCTATAAAATGGAACTGCACATCTTTGACAGTCTACCACTGCCTCCACCAGCCTGTATTTCTATCAATCCATCAGTTTGTCTATCTGTCACACACACACACACACACACACACACACACACACACACACACACACACACACACACACACACACACACACACACACACTTCCTTTGACCTTATACATGTCCCCACCTCAGCCAGGTAAGATACTTTTCTGGAACCTATCACAGCAACACACTGGAGAAACACTGAGACTTGTAACTAGTAAACAGGACAGATTGTGCAATCTCAGAGACAGCCAATTGTGTAAGTTATTTATGAGGAGAGGTTGTAAGTCAAGGGGTAGGGGGGAGTTTGGTGTGTGTGTGCATGCTAGCGTGCGTAAGTGTGTGAGTGTGTGCTTGTGTGTGCGTGTGTGTGTGCGTGTGTGTGCGTGTGTGTGCGTGTGTGTGCGTGTGTGTGCGTGTGTGTGTGCGTGTGTGTGTGTGTGTGTGTGTGTGTGTGTGTGTGTGTGTGTGTGTGTGTGTGTGTGTGTGTGTGTGTGTGTGTGTGTGTGATTGCATGCTAGCATGTGTGAGTGTATGCTAGCATGGGTGCATGTGCGTATGTGTGTGTGTGTGTGTGTGTGAAGAGCTGTCAGAGGTTAGAAGGCAGGGGCCCCTCTCTCCTTTTAGTGAAGGGATGAGTTACACCCTTGGATGACAGCTCCTGACAGCGATCCCTCACACTACCTCAGAGCTCTGACAAAACAATCAACACCCCTTTCACTGAAGGAATCCAGCTCCCACCACTACCGCTCCCCCACAGGGTGAGAGACAGAGAGAGAGAGAGAGAGAGAAAGAGAGAGAGGAAGAGGGAGAGAAATGCTGAGAGAGGGAAAGAGAGTGTAGGAGGGAGTTGGGAAAGGATTCATGTATTCGAAAGTCTGTTTGTATTGTTGTGTGTAAGATTAATAGCATTTTTCTGTAAATTTGCTCTCTCTCGCTCTAATTTCAATGTAAGGGCTTTATTGGCATGGGAAACATCCGTTAACACTGCCAAAGCAAGTGAAGTAGAAAATAAACAAAAGTGAAATAAAAAATACAAATTAACATTAAACATTACACTCACAAAAGTTCCAAAAGAATAAGGACATTTCAAATGGCATATTATGTGCAAATAGTTCAAGTACAAAAGGGAAAATAAATAGACATAAATATGGGTTGGATTTACAATGATGTTTGTTCTTCACTGGTCGCCCTTTTCTTGTGGCAACAGTTCACAAATCTTGCTGCTGTGATGGCACACTGTAGCATTTCCCCAATAGATATGGGAGTTTCTCAAAATTGGGTTTGTTTTCAAATTCTTTGTGGATCTGTGTAATCTGATGGATATATGTGTCGCTAACATGGTCATACATTAGGCAGGAGGTTAAGAAGTGCATCTCAGTTTCCACCTCATTTTGTGGGCAGTGTGCACATAGCCTGTCTTCTCTTGAGAGTCAGGTCTGCCTACAGCGGCCTTTCTCAATAGCAAGGCTATGCTCACTGAGTCTGTACATATTGTAATTTAGTGAAAATTATGCCATAATCCAGTCCGTGTATTCGTACTATGGGATTCCAGTTCCATGTTTTACAGGAGCCAGACAGTGATATGCCATGTGAACTATGTTATGCCAGCATACTTCGGAGTAAAGTTAAACTAAAGTATACGAATGCCCCAAACTCAGTTCTTATAAACATAAGCAACCTGAACAACTGTGGATATTACACATAGTCCAAAATTTCCTTAACTTCTCACGAGTCACCAACCCTGATCCGGTAGCACCCCCCCCCCACTGAGTAGCATAGCTAGCATAGCGTCACAAGTAACTTGTAGCATCTAAATATCATTAAATCACAAGTCCAAGACACCAGATGAAAGATACAGGTCTTGTGAATAAAGCCACCATTTCAGATTTTTAAAATGTTTTACAGGGAAGACACAATATGTAAATCTATTAGCTAACCACGTTAGCAAAGGACACGATTTTTTTACTCCCAATAGTTTTTTCCTGCGTCAGTAGCTATCACTAATTCGACTAAATAAAAATATATATAGCCACTAACCAAGAAACAACTTCATAAGATGACAGTCTGATAACATATTTATGGTATAGCATAGTTTTTTTTTTGAAAAATGTGCATTTTTCAGGTATAAATCACAGTTCTACATTGCAGCTGCAATCTGAAATAGTGCTGACCCAGCCAGAACAATTACAGAGACCAACGTCATATAACGAATTACTCATCTTAAAACATTTCAGAAAAATACACAGCGTACAGATATTGAAAGCCCAACATCTGGTGAATCCAAACAATATTTCAGATTTATTAAATGTTTTATAACGAAAACAAAATGTAGCGCTAAATTAGCATAGCTATACCAGGCAGATTCGGCTAGGCGCCCACGGCCAGTTCACATGCACAACAGATATGATATAACATCGTAAATTGGGTCTTACTATGGCTGATCTTTCATCAGAATGTTGATCAAAGTGTCCTTTGTCAAGATGAGTCGTTGGTTCCGTTCAGAATTGTTCCTTTCCCACTCCATTTAGCACAGGTACTGGTCGAGTGGCACGGATCTCTCAAACGTAAATAAAATCAGACAACGGAACACCACAAAACTCCCGAAAAAATTCAAATAATCTGATTAAACTATATTGAAAAAACATACATTACGATGATATGGTCACATGTATCAAACAAAATTCGACACGGAGATAGTTTTCATCCATAACGCCAGCAAAACAGTACACAATCGCAGCTCCAACTCGTGCGAATCAGAAAACCAGAAGTTGTCGGTCACGCCAAAGAAATAGGTCTTATTTCACGTCAGTACCAGATAAACAAAGAATTTCTCCTCTGACGTCCTCTTGACACCCAGAGGAAGGCGAATGAAGTGTGTTTCTGGTCATAGGGGTCATGACCATATATAGGCAGAGCGTTGAAGCGAGCATAGACTTCTTGCATTCTACTTCTTGGTCAGGGAAAGTGCTGTCAAATGACTTGTGTATCACTCAGAGACAAAATTGAAACGGTTTTAGAAACTAGAGATTGTTTTCTTTCCAATGGTATTATTTATATGCATATAGTAAGAGCAATAATTGAATAAGAGGCAGTTTAATCTGTAGAGCAAATTATGCTAATGGGAAAATAGCACCCCCTGTATTCTCAAGAAGTTTGGGTCAGTCACAGTGGTCAGGTATTCTGCCACTGTGTACTCTCTGTTTAGTGCCAAATAGAATTTTAGTTTAATTCTTTCCAATGTGTCAAGTAATTATCTTTTAGTTTTCTCATGATTTGGTTGGGTCTAATTGTGGCTCTGTGGGGTCTGTTTGTGTTTGTGAACAGAGCCCCAGGACCAGCTTGCTTAGGGGACTCTTCTCCAGGTTCATCTCTCTTTGTTATGGAAGGTTTGGGAATCGCTTCCTTTCAGGTGGTTGTAAAAAAAAATCAGGATTTTGATCATTAGCGGGCATCGGCCTAGTTCTGCTCTGCATGCATTATTTTGTGTTTTAGATTGTACACGGAGGATATTTTTGCCGAATTCTGCATGCAGTGTCACAATTTGATATTTGCCCCATTTTGTGAAACCTTGTTTGGTCAGCGGACCCCAGACCTCACAACCATAAAGGGCAATGGGTTCTATAACTGATTCAAGTATTTTTAGCCAGATCCTAATTGGTATGTTGAATTTTATGTTCCTTTTGATGGCATAGAAGGCCAGATCGTTCACAGCTTTGTGGAAGTTACCTGTGGCGCTGATGTTTAGGACGAGGTATGTGTAGCTTTTTGTGTGCTCTAGGGCGACGGTGTCTAGATGGAATTTGTATTTGTGGTCCTGGCAACTGGACCTTTTTTGGAACACCATTATTTTTGTCTTACTGAGATTTACTGTTAGGGCTCAGGTCTGACAGAATCTGTGCATAAGATCTAGGTGCTGCTGTATGCCCTCCTTAGTTGGGGACAGAAGATCTAGGTGCTGCTGTAGGCCCTCCTTGGTTGGTGACAGAAGCACCAGATCATCAGCAAACAGTAGACATTTGACTTCAGATTCTAGTAGGGTGAGGCTGGGTGCTGCAGACTGTTCTAGTGCCCTTGCCAATTCATTGATATATATGTTGAAGAGGGTGGGGCTTAAGCTGCATCCCTGTCTCACCCCATGGCCCTGTGGAAAGAAATGTGTGTTTTTTTTGCCAATTTTAATTGCACACTTGTTTGTGTACATGGATTTTATAATGTCGTATGTTTTTCCCCCAAAACCACTTTCCATCAATTTGTATAGCAGAACCTCATGCCAAATTGAATCAAACGTTTTTTTGAAATCAGCAAAGCCTAAGAAGACTTTATTTTGGTTTGTTTGTTTGTCAATTAGGTTGTGCAGGGTGAATAGGTGGTCTGTTGTACAGTAATTTGGCAAAAAGCCAATTTGACATTTGCTCAGTACATTGTTTTCACTGAGGAAATGTATGAGCCTGCTGTTAATGATAATGCAGAGGATTTTCCCAAGTTTGCTGTTGAACCATATCCCATGGTAGTTATTGGGGTCAAATTTGTATCCACTTTTATGGATTGGGGTGATCAGTCCTTGGTTCCAAATATTGGGGAAGATGCCAGAGCTAAGGATAATGTTAAAGAGTTTAAGTATAGCCAATTGGAATTTGTGGTCTGTATATTTTATCATTTTATTGAGGATAGCATCAACACCACAGGCCTTTTGGGCTGGAGGGTTTGTATTTGTCCTGTAGTTCATTCAATGTAATTGGAGAATCCAGTGGATTCTGAGTCTTGTATTTGATCATGTATATATTTTTTGCTGTTTGTTCTTTGTTATAGGGCCATAAAGATTGGAGAAGTGGTTTACCCATACATCTCCATTTAGTGTTTTCCAATTTTCCCAGAAGTAGTTAGAGTCAATGCATTCTTCAATTACACTGAGCTGATTTCTGATGTGCTGTTCCTTCTTTATCCATAGTGCATTTTTGTATTCTTTTAGTGATTCACCATAGTGAAGGCTCAGGTTTTCTGGGTGTCTATGTTTTTGGTTGGATAGGTTTCTGATTTCTTTCTTTGGTTTTTGCATTCTTCATCAAACCATTTGTCATTGTTGTTAATTTTCTTAGGTTGTCTGCTTGAAATGTTTAGATTTGATAGGGAAGCTGAGAGGTCAAATATACTTGTAACGATGTACGCTGAGAGTCGGGAAGCAAGTTCAGGGAGTGAATACATTTAATAAATAAATGAACAAAACAAGAAATACGAACAGCACACCGACATGACCCAGGAACAATGACGACTGGGGAATAAACCAAAAGGAGTGACAAGGGCAGGTAGGGCAGGTAATCAAGGAGGTGATGGAGTCCATGTGAGTGTCATTATGCGCATAATGCTGGTGACAGGTGTGCGCCCTAACGAGCAGCCTGGAAACCTAGAGGCCAGAGAGGGAACACACGTGACAGTATTTTCTCTCCGACGCGCAGCTCCAGCCGCAGGACGCCGACCAAGATGACGATCCCGTGGAGGGGGTACTGTCACGTGTGCTCACTCTCCGACCTCTAGGTCACCAGGCTGCTTGTTAGGGCGCACACCTGTCACCAGCGTTACGCACATAATGACATTACAGTTACAGTGGAACATTTTGTCCAGGAAGTTGTCTGGAAGGGATTGAATTTGTTGTTCCCTAATTGTTTTTGGGTAGGTTTCCACACTACATTCCTTCCATCTATATCATTTCTTAATATTACTCAGTTCCTTTGACTTTGATGCCTCATGACTGAGTATTGCTCTGTTCAAGTAGACTGTGATTTTGCTGTGGTCTGATAGGAGTCTCAGTGGTCTGACTGTGAACAGTCTGAGAGACTCTGGGCTGAGGTCAGTGATAAAGTAGTCTTCAGTACTACTGCCAAGAGATGAGCTATAGGAGTTGTGACTCGTTTTTGTTGGTTATATTGTCATAGTTGTGCCTAGGGGGACATATGGGGGAGGGAATGCTGTCACCTCCAGGCAGGTTTTTGTCCCCCTGTGTGCTGAGGGTGTCATGTCCCTGGGCCAGGAAATGATTGATTGGAGAAGTTGTCTTCATTAAAGTATGGGGATTCTATTGGCGGAACATAGGTAGCACACATGAGGAAATCTTTTCTCTGTTGTGATAATTTCCTTTTGAATTTGAACCAAATGTAAAATGTTCCTGTTTTGATTAATTGAATAGAGTGAGTTAGGTCTGCTCAATACCAAATTAGCATACCCCCTGAGTCCCTTCCCTGTTTCACACCTGGTAGTTTGGTGGATGGGACTACCAGCTCTCTGTAACCTAGAGGGCAACCAGTGGGAACATCTTCTCTATACAATGTTTCTTGTAGGATGACATTGTCTGTATTTTTTATTTATTTGGTGTAGTCCAGGTTCCTGCTCCTTAGGCCAAAGGCAGATGACCTTAGGCCTTGGATATTCCTGGATGAGATAGTGAAGGCTGTGTGTTCCATAAAGTGTCCAATGTTGTTCGTCGTGTGGTTTGGCCTCAGACCAGTAAGTGTGAGCAGAGCCTGCTGAGAATCTGGTACATGCCATTGGCTTTGGCTAGTGTAAGAGTGGGGGTTGGGCCTGTTTGCCTGCTCACGGCCTGGGCGTATGTGTGGCTTTCATGTTGAGGCCCTCTTTGCAGGAGTGGGAGGCATGGGGTGGGCAGGAGGGGCATAGGTCTGATCTGAGGGGTCCTAAATTGGGTGTGGGCATGGTTGACTTGGGGGGGGGGGGGGGGTAATTGGTTGGGGTGGGGGTGGGGGTGTGGATGTGGCTGGTGGGGGAGGTGCCCAGATGAGATGGGATCCCCTGGTCTTGGTGTTCTTCATTTGTCTGTCCTGCTGTGGTGTCGAGGCTATGGTCAGGGGTGGACTTATCTGCTGTGGTGTCGAGGCTATGGTCAGGGGTGGACTTATCTGCTGTGGTGTCGAGGCTATGGTCAGGGGTGGACTGTTCTGCTGTGGTGTTGAGGCTATGGTCAGGGGTGGACTGATCTGCTGTGGTGTCGAGGCTATTGTCAGGGGTGGACTGATCTGCTGTGGTGTCGAGGCTATGGTCAGGGGTGGACTGTTCTGCTGTGGTGTCGAGGCTATGGTCAGGGGTGGACTGATCTGCTGTGGTGTCGAGGCTATTGTCAGGGGTGGACTGTTCTGCTGTGGTGTCGAGGCTATGGTCAGGGTCTGAGGTGGACTGTTCTGCTGGCTTCTCTGCGGGGGTCGACAGCTCTCTAATGGGTTGTTCTCTGTCAAATGTAATCTTTCTCACCTTCTACTCTAGTGCTTTGTTCTTTTCCTGCTCTTTCTCCTATTATTGATGTTGTCTCACCACAGTCCAGAATGCAGATATGTCTCTCTCCAGCTCCAGCTCTCCAGGTCTGGTTGAGGGGGTGTTGTTGAGCTGGACGATTTTTTTGTGCTGACTGGAGTGTGTTCACCTGCTGTTCCAGCTCCACCTGCCTTACCTCCAGCTGGGTGCATGTATCCTTCATTTCCATGAGGGAGTAGTACTCTGTGCAGCGAGGTTGACTTTTCACTTTCTGTTTGGGTTTGCCCTGTACCATTACTGTTGACATTGACATTGACATTGACATTGGCCAACTCAGAGTCCTCGTTGTCTAGTATCCTGAGTTTCCAACATCGTTAACAACCCCCCCCCCCTCCCCCCTCTTAACAGAGTGGTAGTGTGTTAATATAGCACTGCGCCATGCCAAGGGATGGTCTGTGTGAAAGATTGCTTATGTTCCCATTTTTATAATAGTCCGCAAAAATTGTCTCTTGATTTTCCATAAGGAGCATCTTTTTGTATTCTTTTCATGCCTTGTCATTTTTTACATCCAGAAGGAACTGTATTGTAATGACCTCTGAACAGCAGGAGGGGGCTTCAAAGGCCTCTGCATTTGGGTGGGGTAGGCTGTGAAACTCTCCTGTTGGACTCAAGGGCCTTGACACTTCTCACTTCACACCTCAGTGCTAATTGAAGTTGCAGTCAGATCTGTGCTGTCCTAGCAAGCTTGGTAGCCTTAACTTAGCATTCAGTCCTTATGAAGTAAAATATAGCATTGTGATGTATTTTTCTTCTTGGCTTTCAAAGTAGCTTCAGACATTACTCACTCAGTTCCATGTTGGATGGTGTTTTCAGGTTTTTACTGTTTGTTTGCCAGAGCATTTGCTGTATAGCTTGGAAATAAGAATATTTGGTAGTAGGAATCATTCCAGGTAATTTTGTCCAAAATCAGGTTGTAGAGTTTTTATTTGGTGTGAAGGTTATGTTGTGGATGGTAGTATCCTGTATATGTCCTTGTACAAAAAATCTAGGTTTATCTAACTCTAAATCTATGCTGAAAATGCGGGAGCTCATCTTCTCAGAAATTGTACCACACATCAAATGTATTTGTTGCATAAAGTCATGAGATGAGAAAACAGTATCAGAATGTAGAACCACTCTTTGACAACATGAGGTCACTTTTGCAGTAGTAATATTGCCTAATTGAGGCAGAGAGGAGGGGAGGAGAAGAGGAAGAGAGGAAGAGAGGAGGAGAGGAAGAGAGGAGGAGAGGAGGAGAGGAGGAGAGGAGGAGAGGAAGAGAGGAAGAGAGGAAGAGAGGAAGAGAGGAAGAGAGGAGGAGAGGAAGAGAGGAAGAGAGGAGAGGAAGAGAGGAAGAGAGGAAGAGAGGAAGAGAGGAGAGGAAGAGAGGAAGAGAGGAGGAGAGGAAGAGAGGAGGAGAGGAAGAGAGGAAGAGAGGAGGAGAGGAAGAGAGGAGGAGAGGAAGAGAGGAGGAGAGGAAGAGAGGAAGAGAGGAGAGGAAGAGAGGAAGAGAGGAGGAGAGGAAGAGAGGAGGAGAGGAAGAGAGGAAGAGAGGAGAGGAAGAGAGGAAGAGAGGAGGAGAGGAAGAGAGGAGGAGAGGAAGAGAGGAAGAGAGGAGGAGAGGAAGGGGTTAAAGAAGCAGCTCAGGCCGTAGGGGGAGGTTATGAATAAAAGGACAGCGGGAGGTGGGCTAGAGAAAAGTCTTCTCCCGTCTCTGTGTAAACTACAAAGAGTTTGTTGACGTCCACCGCAGACCTCCCCCTCACTCCTTCCTCTCCTCCTTTACCCATTTGATCTTTTCTTCTGTATGTCTGATTGTTTGACAGTTGGGAGGCCAGTCATCATACCATACCTTACGCTCTGTCACACTCTGTCACTGCCATGATTCTCAGATATGAGGAGATATCCAACCACAACAGTAGTGGTGTTTTTCTTGGCAGTACTCTTCAGTGTCCTTACCATTACCATGAGTTAACATGACACTGTTAGATGTACTAAGGTACTGATAACAACAAAAGTTGTTGGTTCATGTCCCACATTGCTTTGGATGGAAGGTCCTTCTGAATGACCATAAATAAATAAAACATGTAAGAGAACTCCAGGTAAAGGAAGACATTTAGACTGATGAAAAACATCGATAATAGCTCTGTTTGGTAGAGTTGCAGCTAGACAGACTCTGACACAGTCACTGTTGTGACCATCCACTGTGTGTGTGTGTGTGTGTGAGTTAGCTCTCATCAATCGCACGATAAATGACATGCAGGCAGCCATCCATATTGTCTCTCATTCTGCTTGCTGCTGGTCTCTAACACTCTAAACACAGAGAGAGAGAGAAAGAGAGAGAGGGGAAGTTTGCTCTCTCTCTCTCTCTCTCTCTCCCTCTCCCTCTTTGGAATTCCCTCTCTCTATTTCTTCCTCATGTAGAGACATGTCCCCTTTGTTTTGGAAAAACTATCACAGAGACCTGAAACAGAAGGTTGATGCACTTACAGACATTACTTCACGGTCCTGCTGTCAGGCAGTGTGGGTCGTGAATCGCCTCACTGAAATCCTACGTCATTAATCATTCATCTGACTAGCCTGACAACTGTCTGTAATCACAAGGTCCCCCAACTACATATCTAGAATCAGATTACCCTAACCACTATCCTAACCATAACCACTGGACGGATAAAATAATATTGTCTCTTGTATCAATGGTTAAGGACAACTTCTCCCTTCTCTCTGTCAATCATCACAGGGGTGTTTACACTCTTTCTCATTGGTGTTTTACGACAAAGCCACACCACCCTCGATTCGCTTACAGATCCAAATAACTTCTCACCATTGATGCGTGTGAGAGTTGACGGGTGGTCTCGTAGGCCCTGATGTGTCTCTGTCCGTGTTTTTATTGTGAACACATACGAGCGCACACACTCACACATACACACTGCAGCACAGGTTAGGTAGTCAGGCATTTACTCAAGCGCTACAACTAAACAAACACAAGTGAAGAGAGGAGGTATTCAGTTGTGTGAGGTATTCAGGCGTGTGAGGTATTCAGGCGTGTGAGGTATTCAGGTTTGTTAGGTATTCAGGTTTGTTAGGTATTCAGGTGTGTGAGGTATTCAGGCGTGTGTGGTATTCAGGTGTGTGTGGTATTCAGGCGTGTGAAGTATTCAGGCGTGTGTGGTATTCAGGTGTGTGTGGTATTCAGGCATGTGTGGTATTCAGGCGTGTGTGGTATTCAGGTGTGTGCGGTATTCAGGTGTGTGTGTTATTCAGGTGTGTGAGGTATTCAAGTGTGTGGGTATTCAGGTGTGTGTGGTATTCAGGAGTGTGTGGTATTCAGGTGTGTGAGGTATTCAGGCGTGTGTGGTATTCAGGTGTGTGTGGTATTCAGGCGTGTGAAGTATTCAGGCGTGTGTGGTATTCAGGTGTGTGTGGTATTCAGGCATGTGTGGTATTCAGGCGTGTGTGGTATTCAGGTGTGTGCGGTATTCAGGTGTGTGTGGTATTCAGGTGTGTGAGGTATTCAAGTGTGTGGGTATTCAGGTGTGTGTGGTATTCAGGAGTGTGTGGTATTCAGGCATGTGAGGTATTCAGGTGTGTGTGGTATTCAGGCGTGTGTGGTATTCAGGTGTGTGCGGTATTCAGGTGTGTGTGGTATTCAGGCGTGTGTGGTATTCAGGCGTGTGTGGTATTCAGGCGTGTGTGGTATTCAGGTGTGTGGGGTTTTCAGGTGTGTGGGGGTATTCAGGTGTGTGTGGTATTCAGGCGTGTGTGGTATTCAGGCATGTGTGGTATTTAGGCGTGTGGGGTATTCAGGCGTGTGAGGTATTCAGGCGTGTGTGGTATTCAGGCATGTGTGGTATTCAGGCGTGTGTGGTATTCAGGCGTGTGAGGTATTCAGGTGTGTGTGGTATTCAGGCATGTGTGGTATTCAGGCGTGTGTGGTATTCAGGCGTGTGAGGTATTCGGGCGTGTGGGGTATTCAGGTGTGTGCGGTATTCAGGTGTGTGGGGTATTCAGGCGTGTGGGGTATAGTTAGTATGAGTAAAAGACATCAAATGTGAAAGAAACAAAAGCTCTGTGGTGTTGAGTGCTAGGTTTACTGAGAGACTAACATGATGCATGCACAGATGACACGTCTAGTATAAACAGTAATTGTGTGAGAGGATAATATAAGAAACATGAGAAGAGTGTGTTGTCCAATTTCTTCATTCATTCAGATGGACAGATAGAAAGTCTCTAGGTTTAATGGTAAGGGTGTTATGCTCAGGGTATGGGTATTATGCTAAGGGTATTATGCTCAGCGAGAGAGAGATTTGCTAGTGTCGTGAGTGTGCACGTATATAGTTTGTGTGTGTGTGCGGCATGTATACAATATTCCCCTTTGGGAATTCCGTGATACGTACCTGAGATGCTGTCTGCCATGCCAGTTAACGCTGTCTGCCATGCCAGTTAACGCTGTCTGCCATGCCAGTTAATGCTGTCTGCCATGCCAGTTAATGCTGTCTGCCATGCCAGTTAATGCTGTCTGCCATGCCAGTTAACGCTGTCTGCCATGCCAGTTAATGCTGTATGCCATGCCAGTTAATGCTGTCTGCCATGCCAGTTAATGCTGTCTGCCATGCCAGTTAATGCTGTCTGCCATGCCAGTTAACGCTGTCTGCCATGCCAGTTAATGCTGTCTGCCATGCCAGTTAACGCTGTCTGCCATGCCAGTTAACGCTGTCTGCCATGCCAGTTAACGCTGTCTGCCATGCCAGTTAACGCTGTCTGCCATGCCAGTTAACGCTGTCTGCCATGCCAGTTAACGCTGTCTGCCATGCCAGTTAATGCTGACTGCCATGCCAGTTAACGCTGTCTGCCATGCCAGTTAATGCTGACTGCCATGCCAGTTAACGCTGTCTGCCATGCCAGTTAACGCTGTCTGCCATGCCAGTTAACGCTGTCTGCCATGCCAGAACCTGAGTCTCTCACACACAGATTCATTGTGTCAAGAGCTCTGCACACCACATCTTACACCCACCAACACATACCGTATGCACACTCTCTTTCTGTCCCTCCATCTCTCTCCCTCATTTCCATCTTTTTTCGTTTCACTACCAATGTAGATTTCCAAGGTGTGATAATTGACCGTGTGTGTAGTATGTGTATGTTTGTTGAACTGAATTTCGTAATTGCCTCTCCATCTCTCTTCTCTCTCCTACAGAGCTCATCCTGGACCAGTGTTGGTCATAATTGATACACGTGTTTATATTCCCAATAAGACCAGCTTGTACTGGGGCAAGTACTGGCTTACAGGGAGACTGGATTGGTGTAGTGTGGCCTGTACTGGCTTACAGGGAGACTGGATTGGTGTAGTGTGGCCTGTACTGGCTTACAGGGAGACTGGATTGGTGTAGTGTGGCCTGTACTGGCTTACAGGGAGACTGGATTGGTGTAGTGTGGCCTGTACTGGCTTACAGGGAGACTGGATTGGTGTAGTGTGGCCTGTACTGGCTTACAGGGAGACTGGATTGGTGTAGTGTGGCCTGTACTGGCTTACAGGGAGACTGGATTGGTGTAGTGTGGCCTGTACTGGCTTACAGGGAGACTGGATTGGTGTAGTGTGGCCTGTACTGGCTTACAGGGAGACTGGATTGGTGTAGTGTGGCCTGTACTGGCTTACAGGGAGACTGGATTGGTGTAGTGTGGCCTGTACTGGCTTACAGGGAGACTGGATTGGTGTAGTGTGGCCTGTACTCGTGTAAAGCTGCCTGTGGATGACTACACACTGTGCTGTGCTGCTGTAAGGCTCACCACAAGCTGATCGACTTGCCTTTCCTTACTGTTTATCTCATACTCTATAATATAGACTGGAGGGCCTGTATGTCTGGAGCCCCTGTCTCGCCCACACACTCTCCCCAGGAGCAGATGGCCCTGGCTAGGGGTGAGTCTCTCTCTCTCTCTCAATATGTTATTTTGCAGAGTGGCTTGTTTGAGTTGCGGTTCTTTTTCCAAGTAGCACTTTTCCCATGATCTCTCTGTTGTCGGTTTAGCTGTGTGTTGTGATGATATGTGAGTAGTTTGGTGGTATTGCTGCTGAAGGCTCCGGGAGGCTAGACAGATGATCTCACTATAGAAACATCTTCCTCCTGAGAGAAAGAGAGAGAAACAGAGACATCCTCATGTATGTGCTGTAGTACTAACCTTGAGTGACCCACCATCGCCCGCTCTCCTCTTTCCCAATCCACCCATCTCTCTCTGGTTTGATTTAATCTTGTTATGGCATGTGTTCTTTCTCCTATACACAGACCAGCATAAAACCCCATCCAACCAGTGCCAGTCCACAGCGCTGTACCTCATGCCAACCCAGTGTGTGTGTGTGTGGCATCTGCCCAGACTTTATTTACACAAACCACAGAATGACGGAGATCCGCCCAGTACAGAGAAATACACCCATTACATCAATCAAGAGAGAAAGACTCCAGAGGACGTAAACATAATCCACTCAAATCCTATTTCTTACATTTGAAGTGGACACATCTAGTTTATTTTCTGTGTGGTATTGTGTGTGTGTGTGTGTGTGTGTGTATTCATGTGTGGTTTTGTGTGTGTGTGTGTGTATTTCTGTGTGGTATTGTGTCTGTGTGTGTGTATTCATGTGTGGTATTGTGTGTATGTGTTTTCTGTGTGTGTGTGTGTGTGTGTGTGTGTGTGTGTGTGTGTGTGTGTGTATTTGTGTGTGTGTGTGTGTGTCTGTGTGTGTGTATTCATGTGTGGTATTGTGTGTGTGTGTGTGTGTGTGTGTGTGTGTGTGTGTGTGTGTGTGTGTGTGTGTGTGTGTGTGTGTGTGTGTGTGTGTGTGTGTGTGTGTTTCTGTGTGGTATTGTGTCTGTGTCTGTGTGTGTGTATTCATGTGTGTGTGTGTGTGTGTGTGTGTGTGTGTGTGTGTGTGTGTGTGTGTGTGTGTGTGTGTGTGTGTGTGTGTGTGTGTGTGTGTGTGTGTGTGTGTGTGTGTGTGTGTGTGTGTGTGTGTGTGTGTGTGTGTGTGACTGAGAGAATTCTCCAGCTAAATATCCTAATACTAAATGTACAGTTCAATCAGTTGTCTGCATAACTTCACACACACACACTCACACTCTTCCTCACTGAGATGGAACCTCACAGGGTGGAGAGGGATTCTGACAGCTGTGTGCTGATGACATCATCAGTGTTCTGAGCTAGCCTGCAGTAGATTGAAACTGAAACCCCACACTGGCCTTTATATCCCCAGCCGGCCAGCCTGCCTGACACGGTGTATGTGTGTGTGTGTGCACGCATGTGTGCATGGCTTTGTGCGTGTGTGTTAAGCTATGATGAGAATAGATTGAACCGTACACTAGGAAATATAATATTTAACTGGACCCCTCTGTCAGTCTGTTACACACATTGACACGCACATATCTGTGATGCCAAACCATTACAATTTCATGTTCGGTTGATTTCTTTTCAACCAAAATGTCTATCTACCATTTTACAAACAAAAGATGCAGATGACTTTGGTCGTTTTGCAATAATGGTTCCTGATAACATAATCCTCAGTTCAGAGATGGATTAGTTTGACTGACAGGTTTGACCTCTGAGGTTGACCCCTACTCCTGACCCTGTTGACTCACTTCCTACTCTGAACAGAGAGGGGGAGAAGAGAGAGAGTGAGAGAGAGAGTGAAAGAGAGAAAGAGATATATATATTTAAAACAGACAAGGAGAGAGAGAAAGAGAGAGACTTTGGTGAGATTATTTAGTTTAATCAGTTTCATGAGATGTCATCTCTTGTGTTGCCCTAACATGCCAGTAGTTTGATTAACCCTCCTATTATGTTGTGGGTCAATTTTACCTATTTCCACTTTTGAGTTGTCTAAAATACTAGTTAACCTCTCTTTTTCTCCAGGAAATTAAATGACTTTTCCTCATTTAGGGTCATGAACCTAACTTCAAAATGTGGACACACTGCTGTGTTGTGGAATGTGTGTGTAGATTTTGTATACAAACATGATGTTGTGGGTCATTTTGACCCGGAGGCTTTCATGTGTATAGATATTTGCACAGGTCCGAAATGAACAAGTGTCTTTGATGTATTTAGTTTTGACTGGTTCTGGATGCACCTTTATAATGATGTTTGGGTGAAAAGGAGCTTTCCCAAGCGTCTCCTTCTCAGTGCGAAAGCAGCAGATCTCTGACACAGACATGCAAAAATGAGCTCCAAACAGAAAATGTTTGTTTGTGAGAAAGGAAATATGATTAGCAAATAGTTCTTAAATATAGAGTTTTGAAATCAAATGTTCTTGTATTTCTTCTTTCTGAAAGATCTGACAAGACAAAATCTAGTTTGAGCTGTTTTATTTGGTTCTTTGACTGTGTAGAGTGTGTTTAAACGGTGCGGGTCAATCTGACTCATATCACAATGGACGTCATCTTTTTTCAGCAAAGCACAAGGTGAGGTAATTAATGGATTAGCTAATAAGCCACGCACTGTATCCTGCATCCAAATAACTTCAAAGTGCAAGGTAACTTACAGTATATGACTGTATAGTCTCTGTTAGCAAGTATATCTCAGAGGTCCATCTCTTGGCCTGGTTTATCAAAAACAGGCAAATTCAAACTTGATTGAATTTCAAACTCCACTCTGAGATTTTGTTTTGATCAAGATGACATTCAGGTGATGGCTAGAAAATGAACGATTTAAATTTAAACAATAATACAGGCAGTGCTTGTCTTGGACTGAAATAGGTTCCGGTACTCATTCTGGGTGCTGGTACCGTTTATATTTAGGTGCAGGAGCTCCACAATCTTTTGCTCTAATATTCTACAAGAGGAACAGGAGCTCAAGCAGTAGAACATTTGTGGTGCCGGTAGTCAGCTCCGGTGAGCTCTAGCCCAAGTCAGCACTGATATACATGAGAGGTCCTGTGTTATGACATTTTTATTATGGCTGTGACGAGGCGAAGCCAAGTAGACCACCACAGCCATGGTAAAAATGTCATAACACATGGACTCAAGTGTATTATTAAGCATTATAAACTGGTTGGTTCGAGCCCTGAATGCTGATTGGCTGACAGCCGTGATATATCAGACCGTATACCACGGGTATGACAAAACATGTATTTTTACTGCTCTAATTACGTTGGTAACCAGTTTATAGGGTGCCTTTGGAAAGTATTCAGACCCCTTTACTTTTTCTATATTTTGTTACGTAACAGCCTTATTCTAAAATTGATGAAATAAAAAAAATCCTCATCAATCTATACACAATACCCCATAATGACAAAGTGAAAACAGTTTTTTTCAAATTTTTGCAAATGTATTAGTAATAAAAAATATAAATACCTTATTTACAGTATTCAGACCCTTTACCATGAGACTCGATGTTGAGCTCAGGTGCATCCTGTTTCCATTGATCATCCTTGAGATGTTTCTACAAGTTGATTGGAGTACACCTTTGGTAAATTCAACTGATTGGACATGATTTGGAAAGTCACACACCTGTCTATATAAGGTCCCACAGTTGACAATGCATGTCAGAGAAAAAAACAGGCCATAAGGTCGAAGGAATTGTTCGTAGAGCTCCGAGACAGGATTGTGTTGAGGCACAGATCTGGGGAAGGGTACCACAACATTTCTGCAGCATTGAAGGTCCACAAAAACACACGGGCCTCCATAATTCTTAAATAGAAGACGTTTGGAACCACCAAGACTTTCTAGAGCTGGCCTCCCGGCCAAACTGAGCAATCGGGGGAGAAGGGCCTTGGTCAGGGAGGTGACAAAGAACCCGATGGTCACTGACAGAGCTCCAGAGTTCCTCTGTGGAGATTGGAGAACCTTCCAGAAGGACAATTATCTCTGCAGCACTCCACCAATCAGGCTTTTATGGTAGAGGGGCCAGACGGAAGCCACTCCTCAGTGCAAGGCAAATGACAGCCCGCTTGGAGTTTGTCAAAAGGCACCTAAAGACTCTCATCCCATGATAAACAAGATTCTCTGGTCTGATGAAACCAAGATTGAACTCCTTGGCCTGAATGCCAAGCGTCACGTCTGGAGGAAACCTGGCACCATCCCTACGGTGAAGAATGGTGGTGGTAGCATCATGCTGTGGAGATGTTTTTTAGTGGCAGGGACTGGGAGACTAGTCAGGATCTAGGGAAAGATGAACTGAGAAAAGTACAGAGAGATCCTTGATGAAAACCAGCCAGAGCACAGAATTGAACCCAATCGAACATCTCTGGAGAGACCTGAAAATAGCTAAGCAGCCACGCTCCCCATCCAACCTGACAGAGCTAGAGAGGATCTGCAGAGAAGAATGGGAGAAACTCCCAAAAATACAGCTGTGCCAAGCTTGTAGCGTCATACCCAAGAAGACTCAAGGCTGTAATCGCTGCCAAAGGTGCTACAACAAAGTACTGAGTAAAGGGTCTGAATACTTACGTAAATGGAATATTATTTTTTGCTTTGTCATTATGGGGTATTGTGTTTAGATTGATGAGGGAAAAAAACGATTTAATCCATTTTAGAATAAAGCTGTAACGTAACAAAATGTAGAAAAGGTCAAGGGGTCTGAATACTTTCCGAATGCACTGTAACAGCAATAAGGCACCTCGGGGGTTTGTGTTATATGGCCAATATACCACAGCTAAGGGCTGTATCCAGGCACTCTGTGATGCGTTGTGCCTAAGAACAGCCATTGTCCGCAGCACATGGTGCCTTATAAGGACCGAGGGGGTGTGTATTATGCCAATGTCTGCTTGTTTTAGTCAATTACAAAACTACATTTAAAATATATATATTTCTTAATTGCCTGCTCCCAAACTTTCTCACTATTTAGAAAAATGTAATATTGTAGGGCTTCCTTCATGACCCTATTCATGATGGTGCTAGCAGCCACGTGAGCTAGCTACCGACATAAAGATTAAGATAGCCAAAACCAACAACAAAAACAAACAGACTATACAGCTACAAGTAGTGAGTGGAGATACAAACGGACTGTACTAAAAAAGTTAAATGTCTTACCTGTGATGAAATGTTTTCCACATTCATAGCTATGTGTATCCTACTTGGACACCTGGTCCCCACATTTCCAACACTCCCATGCCGAATAGCTTGTAGCCACAGGGCTCTTCTGACAGGCTCTATTTCCCTATGTGGGAGCATTGTGAACCATAGGTTGGGATTTTTGACCTGGTTACATGTACATTGAACAACACAGCAGCTTTTCAGCATGTTTTGTTATTTCTGTATAACAAAAAATCGGCGACGAAGTTGGCTCTTTTACAATGGGGGTCAAAAGGAAATAATGTTTGTTTTCCCGAAGTAGTGAGCATGGTCAAGGGGAATTCCTTATTATTTTGTGAGTATCGACTCGGAGTATAGGCTCTAAAAATAGGAATTCCACCCGTTGTATATGCTTGGACTTCTGTTTAGGATAAGGCATACCATCTCTTTCAAACAATCTCTCTCGTTTAGTCTCAGAGTAGTTTAGTCTCAGAGTAGTGAGTGAGGGGTCATATACTCCTAACCTCGACCGCTCACTCCCTCCCCTCTTCCCTCCCCTCAGCGTGACCTTTGCCCCCTCTGACCAGCAGCCACACTGGCTGTCCAACTGAGAGCAGGGTCAGGGGTCAATAGAGAGTGAGGGGGAAAAGTCTGTTTCTCACCCTCTCTTGTTTTCTCTCTTTCTCTGCACAGCTCTGTCTTCTGTTTCTCTTACGATTTCTTTCTTTCTTTCTTCACTTCCTGTCGTCTGTTGTGTATATTGCTCACCATTTCTTTGGTGCTGGCTATACCACTCTCTGTTTCACTACATTTCTGCTTGTTTTACCCGTTTAGCCCAGTGTCCACAGCTGTCTCCTGCCAGATGTGTATCTATGCCCACTTGAACGCCCCATGTTGCATAACATATCTGTGGACAAAATGAAAATGTTGTGGCACATCAGTTTGTAGTGGACACCATGTCCTTTGTGTACAAAAGTCAAAACATGCATTTGAACATACACATAAAAAAATACCCCCCCCCCATCCCCCCATCCTCTCATCATGGCTCATTTGTTTGAACATACACATCTAAAAATATCCCCCCCCCCATCCCTACATTCTCTCATCATGCCTAATTTTCTCAATTTCCTGTTCTCCCTGTTCCCCAATTAACTATCCTGCTCTGCAGCCATTTTCTGAAGGGAGCTGGCCGAGGAAAGCTTCTGATTCGACAATACCTTCTAGCCAATGGCCTACTAAACAACACCCACATGACCAAGGTCCTCCCTCCAGCTTCATAACCACTCCCTCATGTTAATCAAGTTCTTTATAGAGGCTCCTCCCTCATGCTCAGAAGTAAAAACATGGTGAGAGATAAGAGATCTGTTTGAGCACCATCGTGTGGCTGTTACGTCTTTGAGATGAGACCCTTTCCTCACATCATGTTATTATTTGCCCTTTATTCTGTGCCCAACACAAAATTAAATCGTCTATGAATTACAAATACTCAGAAAGTCAATGTCAACACATTTCGTTATTGTTTTCAAAAATGTGGCCATTTTCTATATTGTATCATCCAGTTCTCATCAACTGGGTTGCCTGGGAACGGAATATTTAAAAGTCATTGATGTGTTGAAGTATGCCATCTGCTGGCCAGAAAAAAATTTGCACAGTATCCCCACCCTACCACTCAAAAACTTAAGAGAACAAGTGAAAGGCACAAAAGACACCATGAAGAATCACTTAGAAGAATATATCACTGACAAGAAGAGATCACTTACAATAATATATCCCTGAAAAGAAGAGATCACTTACAATAATATATCACTGACAAGAAGACATCACTTACAAGAATATATCCCTGAAAAGAAGAGATCACTTACAAGTATATATCCCTGAAAAGAAGACATCACTTACAAGAATATATCCCTGAAAAGAAGAGATCACTTACAAGTATATATCCCTGAAAAGAAGAGATCACTTACAATAATATATCCCTGAAAAGAAGAGATCACTTACAATAATATATCCCTGACAAGAAGACATCACTTACAAGAATATATCCCTGAAAAGAAGAGATCACTTACAATAATATATCCCTGAAAAGAAGAGATCACTTACAATAATATATCACTGACAAGAAGACATCACTTACAAGAATATATCCCTGAAAAGAAGAGATCACTTACAAGTATATATCCCTGAAAAGAAGACATCACTTACAAGAATATATCCCTGAAAAGAAGAGATCACTTACAAGTATATATCCCTGAAAAGAAGAGATCACTTACAATAATATATCCCTGACAAGAAGACATCACTTACAAGAATATATCCCTGAAAAGAAGAGATCACTTACAAGAATATATCCCTGAAAAGAAGAGATCACTTACAAGTATATATCCCTGAAAAGAAGAGATCACTTGAAATAATATATCCCTGAAAAGAAGAGATCACTTACAATAATATATCCCTGAAAAGAAGAGATCACTTACAATAATATATCCGTGACAAGAAGAGATCACTTACAAGTATATATCCCTGAAAAGAAGAGATCACTTACAATAATATATCACTGAAAAGAAGAGATCACTTACAAGTATATATCACTGAAAAGAAGAAATCACTTACAAGAATATATCCCTGAAAAGAGGAGATCACTTACAATAATATATCCCTGAAAAGAAGAGATCACTTACAATAATATATCCCTGAAAAGAGGAGATCACTTACAATAATATATCCCTGAAAAGAAGAGATCACTTACACCACTTTTCATCATGTCTTCCCATAGCTCCAACAGCTGATAGAAGCTTGAACGCTTTGACTGAAATCAAATGAACCCCTGAGTCCTTCAGTCTTCTCCTCACCCAATTGAACATCAATATTCAATATCAGAACGTCTTGATTTTGAATTGTCCAACCACACAGTTATACTTCTTCCACTGCTCATGAACCCAGCAACCATGGAAACATATCTACTCGTTTATGAACCATTGAGTTGAGTCAGAGTATCAAGGCCACAGAAATCTAATTGGCTTTTAGATGTGGTGAATCTGCTGACTGGTGACTACCTGCTCTACAGGGAGTCAGTGACCTGAGTGGGATCACAGAGCATAGAGATTGGATGATATGTATAAATCAGAAGTTACGATGGGGGGGGGGGAGTGCTGCATACAGGGATTTTAAAGATCATAATCTGAGAGTGAACAGTGTGTGTGTATGTGTGTGTGTATGTGTGTGTGTGTGTGTGTGTGTCATGTTCTCAAACTGTCCACCATTATAATGACCCAGCCACATGTCTCAGTGAGAGAGGAGGAGGATATGATAAAACCATAAATCTACTCCCTGGGGTATTAAGCCACATTCCCATTCATCAGTGTCACTATGCACTGCCGGAATTCTGGGAACGCCGTTGGACATGTACCAGACAGACAGACCGACATGTTCCTGCGGTCTACCCATCTAATCCCTTTTTCACTCCTTCTTTCTCTCCTATCTTTCTCTCTCACTATCTTTCTTCTTCCATCGTTTGTCTCCTCTTGCTATCTAATTTCTTCTTTATGTCTGTGTTTCTCATATACTCCCTTTCTCTGACTCGGCCTTTCTCAATCTCCTCCTCTCCGATTCTCACCGTCTTCTGCTAAAAATAAAGGGAGAAGAAGAGATGAGTGGAGAAGAGGAGAGGAGAGGGATAGTTACTGTAGAGGGACAAGAAAGAGAAGGATGGATATAGGGGGGATATCTGTCTGAGTGTAACTTAGAGAGACATGTAAATGCTGACCCATGTCTGTGTGTAAGAACTGGGGTCAGCTAGAGAGAGGGGGAGAGAGAGAAGAGAGAGGGAGAGAGAGCAACAGAGAGAGAGAGAGAGAAGAGAGAGTGACAGAGAGAGAGACAGAGAGACTGAGACAGAGGAAGAGAGAGAGAGACAGAGAGACAGAAGCAGAGAGAGAGAGAGATACAGCGAGATCGAGACAGAAGAAGAGAGAGAAACAGAGAGATCGAGACAGAAGAAGAGAGAGAGACAGAGAGATCGAGACAGAAGAAGAGAGAGTGCTTCTACACCTGCATTACTAGCTGTTTGGGGTTTTAGGCTGGGTGTCTGTACAGCACTTCGAGATATTAGCTGATGTACGAAGGGCTATATAAAATAAAATTGATTGATTGATTGATTGAGAGAGAGACAGCGAGATCGAGACAGAAGAAGAGAGAGAGACAGAGAGATCGAGACAGAAGAAGAGAGAGAGACAGCGAGATCGAGACAGAAGAAGAGAGAGAGACAGAGAGATCGAGACAGAAGAAGAGAGAGAGACAGCGAGAGAGAGACAGAAGAAGAGAGAGAGACAGAGAGATCGAGACAGAAGAAGAGAGAGACAGCGAGAGAGAGACAGAAGAAGAGAGAGAGACAGAGAGATCGAGACAGAAGAAGAGAGAGAGACAGAGAGATCGAGACAGAAGAAGAGAGAGAGACAGAGAGATCGAGACAGAAGAGAGAGAGACAGAGAGATCGAGACAGAAGAAGAGAGAGAGACAGCGAGATCGAGACAGAAGAAGAGAGAGAGACAGCGAGAGAGAGACAGAAGAAGAGAGAGAGACAGAGCGATCGAGACAGAAGAAGAGAGAGAGACAGAGAGATCGAGACAGAAGAAGAGAGAGAGACAGCGAGAGAGAGACAGAAGAAGAGAGAGAGACAGAAGAAGAGAGAGAGACAGCGAGAGAGAGACAGAAGAAGAGAGAGAGACAGCGAGATCGAGACAGAAGAAGAGAGAGAGACAGCGAGATCGAGACAGAAGAAGAGAGAGAGACAGCGAGATCGAGACAGAAGAAGAGAGAGAGACAGAGAGATCGAGACAGAAGAAGAGAGAGGGACAGAGAGATCGAGACAGAAGAAGAGAGAGAGACAGAGAGATCGAGACAGAAGAAGAGAGAGAGACAGCGAGAGAGAGAGACAGAAGAAGAGAGAGAGACAGCGAGATCGAGACAGAAGAAGAGAGAGAGACAGCGAGATCGAGACAGAAGAAGAGAGAGAGACAGCGAGAGAGAGAGGAAGGGGAGTTAATAATGTTAACAATGTCAGGTTGTGACATTTGGATCAAATAAATATTTCCATTTCGATTGTAATTAACTAATTAACATTTCTCTTATTCAGTGTCACCTCCATGAAAATACAAACATAGTGACTAAATAATTAATTCAAACAAAACCACTTTCAGTCATAATCAGAATGTGGAATGACAGACGTCATGACGGCGAAGATGTTATTTGCTGAACAGTTAATTAAAGTGTTGACGACCTATCAATCCCTCTCACAATTACCTTATTTTCCCACAGGAATATTTTACCTCATTCCACTAGCTGTTACCTAGATGCAGGCTACACCACCAAACAGGTCACCTGTGATACAAGTCAGGATTAGACATCCATCCATGTCTGAGGACAATGACGTGGTAACCGGCAACTAGGGGCAACAGTGAGCACTGTTACCTTTGAGTAGGTTTCGGTTTTGCCAGGGTGTTGTGGACGGATGGCTGATGGGCGTAAGCATCTGCCTCTGGTGCAGAAGTTTGCATGTCAAGTTAATGCCTAACCTTAATATTTCAGAGTTAATGCCTAAACTTAATATTTCAGAGTTAATGCCTAACCTTAATATTTCAGAGTTAATGCCTAACCTTAATATTTCAGAGTTAATGCCTAAACTTAATATTTCAGAGTTAATGCCTAAACTTAATATTTCAGAGTTAATGCCTAAACTTAATATTTCAGAGTTAATGCCTAAACTTAACCTTAAACACTTCAAAATGTGAAGTTTGGAACAACTTTGAAATTTGATGTTTGAGAAACAGGGATGAGCGTCTAATTCTGCCGTGAGACTGAGAGCTTGTTGCACACCACACTCTCTTCATTAACAGCTGAATATTAGTAGGCTATGGCTGGCAGGCCAATTATTGGCAAAATATCTGATATAATTGGTCGAAAGACCAATTAGTGGCAAAAGATCAGAATGTTTTATTTAACCTTTGTTTTGACAGGGAGTCAATAGTGAGACAGAGGTATATATCTTTTTTTTAGATGAGCCCTCTATAGCACCACAATACACAGGGAAAGAATGCTATAGACAGGCATTAATTAGAAGCATAGTGTTGATAATTGTCGCCTGCTTTTCCCGACTATTAACAAGTCACATTCTTGTCTCTATCAACTAATAACTGAAATACACAGTAAGTTTGACTTTTTTTCCCAAAAATAAATTTAAAACTGAAATGAGTTGCAAATTTCCTCCCCTGTCATCATGAGTGACCCAAGGGTAAAATATAACCTTGAGGCAACTGAACAATAAGAAGTCACAAATGCTCATGTACAGCTTACACAGAACAAAGAAAGAAACACACCAGTTCTTAGAATGTCTCTGTGATTGGATAACGGAGGTATTCACTGACTAATAATTTATCACACCATGTGAAGGACCTTACACAACCACGGCAATACAATCAGGTCATCTTACATTTACATCGTTTGGCAGACGATCTCATCCAGAGCGAATTCCTAATGATATGGTTCCAAACCTTACACACAGGAAATGATGAGTTCAGAAGAGGACGTTTCCTCCAACGTTCCTTGCAATGCTCTCTGTTACCATGACCACAAAGAAGCTCTACTAATTAGTAAATGAATCCTCACCTGTCACAAATACTCTTCTCATGCATTTTAGTGTGTGTGTATACACATGTCCAGCAGGGCAGATGGGACACTGTTCAATGACTGGTTCATTCCGGTTATGTAATTGTATGTGTGTCTAATGTGTGAGGGCTTAATGAGCATGTGCTCATATGGGCTCATGTATGGTTCTGTGGCGAATTGGGAATTTGTGTGTATGTAATATGTTTTGTATGTGGGCCATATTAGGAAGTTCCGGGGTGGGCAATATGTTCATTCATGATTCTGGTTGGTGAATGCTGTGTGTGTGTGTGTGTGTGTGTGTGTGTGTGTGTGTGTGTGTGTGTGTGTGTGTGTGTGTGTGTGTGTGTGTGTGTGTGTGTGTGTGTGTGTGTGTGTGTGTGTGTGTGTGTGTGTGTGCGCACGAATGTATGTATGTGTTTCTGCACCCTTTAAGAGCAGGTGACGGTCAGGGAGAGAGGCTATAAGTGTTGTACTCAGTGTTCCACAGAGACAAGATGCTTCCTGCCACTGCGACTATGATGATGGTGATATTCACCTTGGTTATTTTGGGATGTGTGGAGTTCCAAGGGGTGATGGCCTCTGACTCTGGGGTGTACAGAATGTCCATGACCGACGACAACAACAGACAGCGACAGCATCCTCAGGTAAGCATAAACCTACACCCAAAATTACCTCTAAAGTAGTAGTGTTGGCTATAGGGATCTTGAAAAAAATTGGTAAAATGTAGCGAAATACATCTTTATGTCAATTAGATAATAAATAATAAAGTTAATAATAATAGCTAATAAAGTTTGATAGCCTATATTATTGCTATTTAAAGTGACAATAACTTTTTAGCAACCAGACCAAATTCACATAGAAATGTGCGTTATAGTGAAAGCAAGTCTAAGAAGCTGTGGATATGTTCTATATGCACTATTTCTATGCTTCCCTTCTTAAGTTTTGTTTTTGCGTCTTTTACTTTTGGTTTTGTACATCAGCTTCAAACAGCTGAAAATATAATATTTTTGGTTATGGAAAATATATTTCACAATGGTTTAGATGGTATAATGATTCTCTACACTATACTAGCTTATTTTGTCACATAAATTGAAGTTTGGCAAACTACTAGAGTTTTAGCAACCAGGAAATGGCAGAGCGATTTCTGCATAGTGCATCTTAAATAATTCTTATTTTCATAGTAAACTTTTTTTATTTATTTTTTTAATAATTGCAGCTCATAGTGCTGAATGAGCACTTACAAGAAGCATAAAGTAAGTAATAAAAGCAGAGAAAACAGGAAAGCGTAGGCTTAAATTAGTAGAACATTTAAGATGGTCATACGAAGGATCATTTAGCTATTTCATTTAGAATTTTAGGTTCCCAATAGGTATCACCCAAACATATTTTTAAAGTATTTGATGAAACATTGAATTTGATCTTACCACTATTAGCCCATAGAAATGCATTGAATAATAGATTCATACATGGCAAAACAGATGGTCAAAAAATAAATCAAAAGGGAGTATGTTTTGAAGTGTCTGTCCTATATTTGAGAGATACAGTACAAGAAAGATCAGATTTATTTAAAAAAATTAATTGACCCATATTTAACCCCTTTTTTTGGCACTAAATTTCAGTAAACTATATGTCTCCTGGTCTGACAAACATCGCTGTAGCTGTGTCACCTTCCACTGCAGATGCGGAAGGAAGACATAGGTGGATGCATTGGATTGAAACGCAGACCATGCAAACAGATATCTCTAGCTTTAACGGACTGATTTAGAATTTTTATTTTGTTATGCTAATTAGATCTCCACGGGGGGTCGGCCTAGACTCTAGTCTAGGGGGTTAAATGAATTCTTTATAATGGACAGAAAAGGCTAACCTATGTCTTTCTTGTGTGCCCCATCCTGTTCTGATAAGCTATCAGTCTGACAATGATGCACACCATGAATTAAAACACAATCTGGCCTTAATGGCCACATGTAAAATACATTTTTTTCTAATTCTTTCTACATTTTATTCACACACCAAAAAACTGAAGGGGTGAAATATTTCAAGTGTTTTTCTGCATTTTGCTTTTCAGACGAACAATGAAATACTACGGAGTCTCGAGGTGGATGATTTCAAAATCAACGTAGTCCCAACCAGGGGAAAAGTCAGCTCAGCACCTACCATGGTCCGACTCTACCCGCCACCGGTCAAACCTTTACACCTTCACGCCAACCTCCCACTGCGCTTCGGCCGGAACTCCCAACCTGATGACACGCACTCACCCAAATCCACCCTCAATTTACCACAACGGTTTGGAAGAGCACAGGGGTGTGGTGCAACGTTTATGACCTCATGTATTGAATGTCCCCGGATCGGGACAGTGCCCTCTGGCACCTTGCCACCAAGGTTGGGCAGGAATGAGTTCTACCACAGGTATCCTTTCCGAGCCATGGCCTTTTACTCACGCATGTCTGAACCCGTGCCAAATGGAAACATTAGGTAGGCCTACATTTACATATAATGCAGACTGGGCTCATAGACTAGACATAACATAGTAAGTGTAAATCTACTTACTACTTTTGACCTACTTTGCAACTACTTAGCATGTTAGTTTACCCTTCCCCTAATCCTAACCTTAACCTTAACCCTTTAACCTAACTCCTAACCCTAACCTTAACCCTAACATTAACACCTAACTCTAACCCCTAGCTAAAGTTAGCGACAACAAATTGGAATTCATAACATATCATACACTTTGCAAATTTGTAACATATTGTACGTTTTGCAAATTCACAACATATTGTACAAATTGCAATTCATAACATATTGAAAACATTAGCCATTTAGCTAATGTTAGCATTAGCCACCTAGCCATCCCTAGCTAACATTAGCCACAACAACTTGGAATTCGTAACATTTCATACCTTTGGCAAATTCGTGACATATTTTACATTTTGCAAATTCGTAACATATTGTACGAATTGAAATTCGTAACATATGATACGAAATGGATGATGGACATCCACAAATGAATACATACCATATGAAACGTAACATATCATACTAAATGGAGTGTCTCAGAATAATACAAAATGCTTTGAGACCACGTTGCATAATGGTGTTTTTGTTGCATGTTTAACATAAGGTATAATGACTGACTATAAAAAATAGTAGCCTATGGAAAAAAGATTAGATACAATATTGACTTTCGGATGGAGCAATATTACTTGTCTATAAGCCTATGATTTCAAAATGTAAATGTATTTTCATTCTTCCGGCATCAAGACTATTATATTATGATTTTGGCTCAGAGGAAGAAGAGACTCTAACCCTAAAACTCTAAAGTTAGCAACAACAAATTGGAATTCATAACATATACATTTTGAAAATTTGTAACATATTGAAAAGAGGTCGAAGTTGGATTTACTCTTTTGAACTTTAAACGACTTCTGACACAACAGAAGAGCGTGCTGTTTCCACAACGTGGCTTGTGGCTTTTCTTCATATTTATCTAATAGTAATGTAATGTATGAATATTGTTAAGTTGGTGCCATATTGTTACTTAATCATGTAAAGCACAAATTAAAATGACTATACCGATTATACCGTTGATTTGGATGTCATTTGTTTGAAGCGTTTCAGCACCATGGACAGGTCCTGAATGTGCTCTACCAAATGTCAACTTCTCATAGTTCCACTTCTTGAAACAGCAATGTAGCCTATCAAACAGCAATACATCATACATGTAGTATATCGATATACACTACACTGTGTATATACAAAAGTATATGGACACCACTTCAAATTAGTGGTTTTGGCTATTTCAGGTAGGTGTATAAAATCGAGCACAGAGCCATGCAATCTCCATAGACAAACATTGGCAGTAGAATGGTTTTACTGAAGAGCTCAGTGACTTTTAACGTGGCACCATTGTAGGATGCCACCATTCCAACAAGTCAATTGTTCAAATTTCTGCCCTGCTAGAGCTGCCCCGCTCAACTGTAAGTGCTGTTATTGTGAAGTGGAAACGTCTAGGAGCAACAGCGACTGTGCCGCGAAGTGGTAGGCCTCACAAGCTCACAGAACAGGACAGGCGAGTGCTGAAGCGCGTAGCGCATAAAAATCGTCTGTCCTCGGTTGCAACACTCACTACCGAGTTTCAAACTGTCTCTGGAAGCAATGTCACCACTATAACTGTTTGTCAGCCACACACACGCCTAAGATCACCATGCGCCATGCCAAGTGTCGGTGTAAAGCTTGATGCTATTGGAGCAGTAGAAACGCGTTCTCTGGTGTGATGAATCACACTTCACCATCTGGCAGTCCGACGGACGAATCTGGGTTTGGCAGATGCCAGGAGAACGCTACGTGCCGCAATGCATAGTGGCAACTGTAAAGTTTGGTGGAGGAGGAATAATGGTCAGGGGCTGTTTTTCATGGTTCGGGGTAGACCCCTTAGTTCCAGTGAAGGGAAATCTTGTCATTCTAGACGATTCCATCCTTCCAACTTTGTGGCAACAGTTTGGGGAATGCCCTTTTCTCTTTCAGCAATGCCCTCATGCACAAAGACAGGTCCATACAGAAATGATTTGTCGAGATCGGTGTGGAAGAGCTTGACTGGCCTGCGCAGAGCAGTGACCTCAACCCTATCGAACATCTTTGGGATTAATTGGAACGGCGACTGTGAGCCAGGCCTAATCGCCCAACATCAGTGCCCGACCTCACTAATACTCTTGTGGCTGAATGGAAGCAAGTCCCCACAGCAATGTTCCATCATCTAGTGCAAAGCCTTCCCAAAAGAGGGGAGGCTGTTATAGCAGAAAAGGGGGGACCAGCTCCATTTTAATGCACATTATTTAAGAATTAGATTTTCGACAAGCAGGTGTCCACATACTTTTGGTCATGTAGTGTAGCTAATGTGATGACCTAATATATTACACCAAGGCCTATCTTTACCATCTGATGAACTCATAATGGAGCCGCGGTCTGAATGGTGTCATACATTATATTCACCATGATCAACATCATGAAGTGATGTAGACAATACAATTAAAAAAGATTTTGGGGAAAATGAAAGTGAGCACAGGCCAGGGTCATTGTTGGCTGGGCTACAGGGAGTTTGTCAAGGCAAAGAGAGCGACAGAGGGGGTCTCAAGTGATTCACTGAACCTTCCTTATGAGACGGCGACTTCTCGTGAGAGCTCCCTCCCCCTCCTCGGAATTGGAAGATAAAGGTATACTTAGTACTTAAAAAGATAGTGTAATATCTGGAAAAAAAACAGGTACACAGTCAGTGCTTGACGTGCAGCTCCTGCAACTAAATATAAACTGTACCAGCACCCAAAATGAGTACGGGCAACTATTTCAATCCAAGTCAAGCACAGTACTTAGCTAATGATAGATAGGTTAGTGTAATAGCTAGACTATGTGAGTGCGGGGTCATATCACTTCCCACTGGGCACAGATGTCAGTTCAACGTCTAGTTTGGATTTGTCAACTAACGTGAATTCAACATAAAATCAACAAAACACTTCGTCATGGCATTGGATTTAGGCTAAAAGTCAGGTGAAAAAACTACAAAATTCTCTTACATTGATGATTTTTTGCAAAGGCAATCAGTTTTCCACATTGATTCAATGTCATCACATAGATCTTTTTTTTGAATGACGTGGAAACACTGTTGATTCAACCAGTCTTTGCTCAACCTGTTACTGTAAAGCGTGTATTGCAGCAGAGTCTCCAGAGGAGTATACATTGTAGCTAGCAAGGTCTCTGGAGTTCACATTCAGAAGTTTTGCCTCAGATGAAGAGTGCACTTTGTAGGCTTCCTCCACACAGGCTGGGAAGTCCCCGGCAGAGCGAAGTGAGACACCCCCGTTTCCTGGTCCCAGAATACACTGAGACACCCACAAGGGACACTTCCACTATGGCTACAGAGGAAACATCCTACCTGAGTACTTATAAAATACAACAAACCTAGAATCAATCAATAACAACCTATAGTCAATCAATATTGATATATGACATGTACTCAAATAGATTTTTTTTAAAGGGACTGTACTAAACCTGTAAAGCTGAAGCATTACAGATTCCGAGATAGAAATGTGAAGGTAATTTCTGATTTAGCCAATGTTTAATGTGAATACAGTTTCAGCTAACACTTCGATCACACCCCCATTGCATTTTGGTACACCAGAATAAAGGAAACGCTGCGTTTGCCTTGCAGCATTGCGTTGCAGAGGCAGTTGCAGTGCGTTCGGTGTGATGCATATGTTGGATTGATCAAACGTATGCGTCAAACTGTATGCATAGACGGCTTGACAGAAACGGTAGCAGAAGGTGAATGTGAACTTTTGTTGCATACATATCCAGATGATGCTGCTTATTATTTTGCACAATAATGCTGTCGGTGTGATCGAAGTGTAATGCAGGAACATTGCCTTTAAATTTAAATCACGCTGTAAAGCTGAACTTCTGCGATGTGGATTGAATAGAGCCCAATATGTATACAGTGTGTAAAGTGTAAAGTAAAGTAAAAAATACTTTAAAGAACACCTAAAGTCGTTTTTGGGGGGTATCTGTACTTTTCTTTACTATTTATATATTTGACAACTTTTACTTTTACTCCACTACATTCCGAAAGAAAATAATGTACTTTTTACTCCATAAATTTTCCCTGACACCCAAAAGTACTCCTTACATTTTGAATGCTTAGCTGGACAGGAAAATGGTCCAATTCACTTTTACTGAAGTAGTATTTTACTGGGTGAATTTCACTTTTACTTAAGTCATTTTCTATTAAGTTATCATTACTTTTACTGAAGTTTGACAATTGGGTCCTTTTTCCAGCACTGCATATTCTAATAATTCTCATGTGCCAACATATCGCCATGGTCCATGCCATGGTGGAACTTGCCAGCCAACCAGAAAGGCAAGACGAAGCAATTCAGGCATTCTTGAAAGTCAGGACAATCTTTGTCCTGCAAAGAAACATGATTTTTATAGTTTAACATTTTTATTTTGCAAGCAGTAGGGATTTACATGAATTACATGTGGAGTGGAGCTTTATAGTTAGGGTAGTGGGGGGTAACTAGCTCCCTGGGGTAGCCCCCCATTGTAATTTACATAAACATCACAAGATTATTTCCACCAAATTATTTTCCCAAAACTTTCTGGAGATATTTCAACAAAATTATTTTGTGGTAAATTGATAAAAAAAATTGAAATGTTGAAGTTGTAGATATATTCCAAAGAACTTAGATCTATATATATTTTTTTAAATATACAAATAGAAAAGCCTTAAGATAAATAATCCACTTGTTGAGAGAGAAAATGTAGATACTTTTTTAGTAAAGTAGTAATATCTTGGATGAGTGTGTTGGGGTCAACTCGCCCAACTCCCCTACTAGACAATGACTAGCCCAGTTAGCACTAGTTTATGCTAACTTACTAGCTAGCAACTTCACTAGCAGTAAATGCTAGCCAGCTTGCTAGTTAACATAAGCTGCTTGGAGTACTAGCTAGCAACCTTACTACCAGGTAAAACACATAAAAAAAGATAACGCAACTTAATTTCAGGTATAAATATTTCCACTAGTGACTGATAGCTTTACAGTTAATGCAAATTTATAGCCTTTTAGCTATTTTACACAGCATTTTATGTCATATAACTAGATAGCTATCTACGTTTTTAAGAGAGCACTTTTCAATTGGCATCTCTCCCATCGGGTAACTGAAAAACGCCTAAATTCTAAAAACAATATTTAATGAAATAACTCAAAAAGTGTAAACGGTAGCAATTTATTTCAATTTATAGTTTATTTGCCTAAACATGATCTTCATCCACATACCAATGATTTCCAAATGTTGCATTTTTGTGTCAGCAATTAGACATTGTTCTTAGAGGGGGCTTTTGTTACCCCATAGTACCCTATGTGATGACATCATGTGCATACCTTCAAAATGATTTGGCAAATCCTAATTAATTAGAAAAACACCGTTTCCATTATCATTTGTCGCAATAATGAAATACACCCCTGTAGAAGGTACAAAATGTATCCTATATATGCCGTTTCCATTACACGTCGCATAGATTTTTTTTTACTGTCAACAAAATAAACATCTGGTTGCAAACATTAATAGCTACCGATTTCTAGTCCCTTTTCTGCCTGCTATATCTTAGTTTTCCATTGTTTCACACAAGCTGCTTAGAGTCTATTATTCCTACAACTGTTTCAGTTATTCAATAGGTTTAATAGGCTTACCATAGGAAATGGGTGTGACTCGCATAGCTGGCATCGCTTCCAATATATTGCTCAATCGACACGCTTATAAAATATATTTTTTTCAGCATGGTGATTCATGGCTTATTCAACAGGGATCATCGTGAAATTTGAGAAAGTTGTGTTTGACAGCTCTACTTTCCAATACTAATGGGTTTTCTTGGGGCGTAGCCACGAGAAGGTACAAAATATGCTCTGTGTCAAGTTTCTGAAACACTTTGTAAAGGTGGGGTAATTTACTTGAGAATCAGACACACTTTCATCTTTCAACAGGTGAGCTGCTGTTTGTTGCCTTTACCTGTTCATAAAAACATTTAGACAACTATTATCTATTCATTCATTTTTGAGAGTTTGTGCTCTTCAAAACATACCAACAACTATCAGTTGTAGGTGTTTCCTATTCTCTCTGTTTTTGTAGCCTTCAGTCGAAACCGAAACAACATTCTGTGAATATCTATATAGTTCTCTGGATACAACATTTGTGAGACCATGTATGGTTATTTTATGAACTATTTCTAAATAGACTGATTACATTTTATCCGGATTAAATGTACTGGATATTTTCCTACCTGAGGTGGGCGTTAACTCAACCTGGTCTCAGAGCATTTCACATTATTCTGTAACTAAATAAGAGATACTCCGTTTAGTGTGATATGTTATGTTTTGTATGGTCCCCCAGGATACAATTCAGTATTCATTGCCCATTTATGTCGGAGGATGTTGTGGGGATGCTGCTCCTTCAAATACGTTTCCGTTTGCTACCCAAAATGTTTGACCCAAGTTAATGCTACCAAATACTAATTGAGTGTATGTAAACTTCTGACCCACTGGGAATGTGATGAAAGAAATAAAAGCTGAAATAAATCATTCTCTATTCTGATATTTCACATTCTTAAAATAAAGTGGTGATCCTAACTGACTCAAGACAGGGCATTTTTACTCGGATTAAATGTCAGGAATTGTGAAAACTGAGTTTTAAATGTATTTGGCTAAAGTGTACGTAAACTTCCATCTTCAACTATAAGAATATATCACTATGTTGCCAACATTTTTCAAGACCGTTATTGTGTCCCTTCATTAAAATGCAGTCAAAACAACTGTCTGCACATTTCTGATACTTTCTTAGGCTATTCAAGTACTATCTCTTGCTAAAAAATGTATGTTTACGCCTATGCAGTACCTTTAGCAACAATAATAATAAACCCCTGCTTTAGTAAAGAAATCAATTATTACAGGTGTGTTGTAATAAAAACAAGTGGTGTCCACTGATTAAATGCAGTCTTTCTGCATTGTGAAGAGGGAAAACCCAGATATTCATGAAGTTTGTGATGAATGACAGGTTGTTTCTTCATGCAAAATATATTTGGGGTTTAAAATTCAATTAAGCTGCTTTATTTTAGGGGTTTATAGAAGTCGGATCATTTTTTACCCTTAGGACAAGGGGAGTATACAGAATGTTAAGACTACACAAGGGTTAAGTAACCTTCTGTCTTATGTAACCATACCAAACATAACATATCATACTAATTTGAGTAATTTGGATTTACATTTACTATGATACGTCTAGTCTATTAGACCAGGCTGGTTAACAACTGGGTTCTCCACTGTGCAAGGGGCGAAAATGTTCCACACACAAAATATAGTGACATCATTGGGAGAAATGGGACATGTCAGTACTAATCGAGGACACATATCCTGACATGCATACCATAGGTTATATATTGGTGTCATGAGGCTACACGTAACTACACTAAATGTAGCTGGTTTCCATAATTGCTACTCAACCTTTGTTTTATTTAGGCAGACAGCAGAGTTCTCTTTCTGTCCAGGACAGAGAGCAAGTTGCAATGGGGGACACAGAGAAAGGGAAGAAGGCTTTTGTCCAGAAGTGTTCCCAGTGCCACACAGTAGATGAGGGGGGACGACACAAGGTGGGACCTAACCTCTGGGGCCTGTTTGGCCGGAAGACAGGACAGTCACCTGGATACTCCTACACACAGGCCAACACCAACAAGGGTAAGGGTCACTCTGTGTGTGTGTCTGTGTCTGTGTGTCTGTGTGTGTGTGTCTGTGTGTGTGTCTGTGTGCGTGTGTGCGTGTGTGCGTGCGAGTGTGTGTGTGTGTGTGTGTGTGTGTGTGTGTGTGTGTGTGTGTGTGTGTGTGTGTGTGTGTGTGTGTGTGTGTGTGTGTGTGTGTGTGTGTGTGATTACATGTGTGTGTCAGTGTCAATTTTCATAACTAGCACATCTGTATGGATGACACTTTCTCTCTATCATAAGATAATCATAAGAAGAACGGTTTGACAATATCTCATGTAGTGGATACCAATGAAGTATTCAGAAATGTACAGTAGCAGTGTGTGATGGTCATTAAAGTGGAGCACTGGTACATTTCCACTATGTCTTACAGTCTGACAGTCAGATACAGCTACATGTCTGGACAGGCAGGATAGACTGTCAGATACAACTACGTGTCTGGACAGGCAGGATAGACTGTCAGATACAGCTACATGTCTGAACAGGCAGGATAGATTGTCAGATACAGCTACATGTCTGGACAGGCAGGATAGATTGTCAGATACAGCTACATGTCTGGACAGGCAGGATAGACTGTCAGATACAGCTACATGTCTGGACAGGCAGGATAGACTGTCAGTTACAGCTACATGTCTGGACAGGCAGGATAGACTGTCAGTTACAGCTACATGTCTGGACAGGCAGGATAGGCTGTCAGATACAGCTACATGTTTGAACAGGCAGGATAGACTGTCAGATACAGCTACATGTCTGGACAGGCAGGATAGACTCAGATGGAGCTACATGTCTGGACAGGCAGGATAGACTGTCAGATGGAGTTACATGTCTGGACAGGCAGGATAGACTGTCAGTTACAGCTACATGTCTGGACAGGCAGGATAGGCTGTCAGATACAGCTACATGTTTGAACAGGCAGGATAGACTGTCAGATACAGCTACATGTCTGGACAGGCAGGATAGACTCAGATGGAGCTACATGTCTGGACAGGCAGGATAGACTGTCAGATGGAGTTACATGTCTGGACAGGCAGGATAGACTGTCAGTTACAGCTACATGTCTGGACAGGCAGGATAGACTCAGATGCAGCTACATGTCTGGACAGGCAGGATAGACTCAGATACAGATACATGTCTGAACAGGCAGGATAGACTCAGATGCAGCTACATGTCTGGACAGGCAGGATAGACTCAGATGGAGCTACATGTCTGGACAGGCAGGATAGACTGTCAGATGGAGCTACATGTCTGGACAGGCAGGATAGACTGTCAGATGGAGCTACATGTCTGGACAGGCAGGATAGACTGTCAGATGGAGCTACATGTCTGGACAGGCAGGATAGACTCAGATGGAGCTACATGTCTGGACAGGCAGGATAGACTCAGATGGAGCTACATGTCTGGACAGGCAGGATAGACTGTCAGATGCAGCTACATGTCTGGACAGGCAGGATAGACTGTCAGATGGAGCTACATGTCTGGACAGGCATTATAGACTTTCAAATACAACTCTTTCTTGAACGGCATTGTTGGTTAAGGGCTTGTAAGTAAGCACTTCACGGTAAGGTCTACACCTGTTGTATTTGGCGCATGTGACATCTAAAGTTTGATTTGATACCTGAACAGTAAAATATAACAGTAATCCTTACTGTGGGGACTGAAACCTGAACAGTAAAATAGGACAGAAAGCCTTACTGTGAGGACTGACACACTGACTCATTAATATGTATATACTGTATTCTAGTCAAGGCCACTCCGACATTGCTCATCCTAATATTTATATATTTCTTAATTCCATGATTTTACTTTGAGATGAAATCAAATTTATTTGCAAGCAACGCAGGTGTAGAAGCACGGTGGCTAGGAAAAACTCCCTAGAAAGGCCAAAACCTAGGAAGAAACCTAGAGAGGAACCAGGCTATGACGGGTGGCCAGTCCTCTTCTGGCTGTGCCGGGTGGAGATTATAACAGAACATGGCCAAGATGTTCAAATGTTCATAAATGACCAGCATGGTCAAATAATAATAATCACAGTAGTTGTCGAGGGTGCAACAAGTCAGCACCTCAGGAGTAAATGTCAGTTGGCTTTTCATAGCCGATCATTAAGAGTACCTCTACCGCTCCTGCTGTCTCTAGAGAGTTGAAAAGTTTCCTGGCCATGGACCCAAAATATCGATGTTTTCTTCCCCGAGCCACTTAGTTATCACTTTTGCCTTATGGCAAGGTGCTCCATCATACTGGAAAAGGCATTGTTCATCACCAAACTGTTCCTAGATGGTTGGGAGAAGCTGCTCTCGGAGGATGTGTTGGTACCATTCTTTATTCATGGCTGTGTTCTTAGGCAAAATTGTGAGTGAGCCCACTCCCTTGGCTGAGAAGCAACCCCACACATGAATGGTCTCAGGATGCTTTACTGTTGGCATTACATAGGACTGATGGTTGCGCTCACCTTGTCTTCTCCGGACAAGCTTTTTTCCGGATGCCCCAAACAATCGGAAAGGGGATTCATCAGAGAAAATGACTTTACCCCAGTCCTCAGCAGTCCAGTCCCTGTACCTTGTGCAGAATATCAGTCTGTCCCTGATGTTTTTCCTGGAGAGAAGTGGCTTCTTTGCTGCCCTTCTTGACACCAGGCCATCTCCAAAAGTCTTCGCCTCACTGTGCGTGCAGATGCACTCACACCTGCCTGCTGCCATTCCTGAGCAAGCTCTGTACTGGTGGTGCCCCGATCCCTCAGCTGAATCAACTTTAGGAGACGGTCCTGGCGCTTGCTGGACTTTCTTGGGCGCCCTGAAGCCTTCTTCACAACAATTGAACCGCTCTCCTTGAAGTTCTTGATTATCCGATAAATAGTTGATTTAGGTGCAATCTTACTGGCAGCAATATCCTTGCCTGTGAAGCCCTTTTTGTGAAAAGCAATGATGAAGGCACGTGTTTCCTTGCAGGTAACCATGATTGACAGAGGAAGAACAATGATTCCAAGCACCACCCTCCTTTTGAAGCTTCCAGTCTGTTATTCGAACTCAATCAGCATGACAGAGTGATTTCCAGCCTTGTCCTCGTCAACACTCTGTGTTAACCTGTGTTAATGAGAGAATCACTGACATGATGTCAGCTGGTCCTTTTGTGGCAGGGCTGAAATGCAGTGGAAATGTTTTTTTGGGATTCAGTTCATGGCAAAGAGGGACTTTGCAATTAATTGCAATTCATCTGATCACTCTTCATAACATTCTGGAGTATATGCAAATTGCCATCACACAAACTGAGGCAGCAGACTTTGTGAAAATTAATATTTGTGTCATTCTCAAAACTCTTGGCCATGACTGTACATATAAGTACACATCTTCATTACAAACACATGCTTACAAAACCATGTTTCTCACTGTCTCCCATTCTCTCTCTCTCTCTGTTCCTCTGTTGTAGGTGTAGTCTGGGAGGAGAAGACACTAATGGTCTATCTAGAGAACCCTAAGAAGTACATCCCAGGTACCAAGATGATCTTTGCTGGTATCAAGAAGAAGAAAGAGAGAGAGGACCTGATAGCCTATTTAAAGGATGCCACTTCATAGACAGACACACGACATGCACACACCCCGTATCATACTGTACACACACACACACACACACACACACACACACACACACACACACACACACACACACACACACACACACACACACACACACACACACACACACACACACACACACACACACACACACACACACACACACACACACACACACACACACACACACACACACACACACATTTCCTTCCTATACATGCACACCTCTCTAACACACACCTGTCATTCTCTACTAACTTACTCCCACTCCTGGTACAGATGTTCTTCTGACACACCCAAGGACACACCTCAATACACACACAAACATATAGCACAAACTACTGTACACTACCACACACACTACAACACACGCTACCATACACACTACCACACACACTACCACACACACTACCACACACACACACACACACTACCACACACACTACCACACACACTCCCACACACACTACCATACACACTACCACACACACTACCATACACACTACCACACACACTACCATACACTATAACATTTGATTTGATTTGACACTACCACACACACTACCATACACACTACCACACACATTACCATACACACTACCACACACGACCATACACACTACCACACACACTACCACACACTGCCATACACACTACCTTACCACACTACCATACACACTACCACACACACTACCACACACTACCATACACACTACCATACACACTACCACACACACTACCACACACTACCACACACACACACACACACACACACACACACACTACCATACACACTACTACACACACTACCACACACTACCACACACACACACACACACACACACACACACTACCATACACACTACCACACACACTACCACACACACTCACATGGACACTACCACACACTACCACACACTACCACACCCTACCACACACACTACCACACACACTACCACACACACATACTACCATACACATGACCACACACACTACCACACACACTACCACACTACCATACACACACTACCATACACACAACCACACACACTACCATACACACTACCACACACACTACCATACACACACTACCACACACACTACCATACACACTACCATACACACTACCGTACACATTATCACACACTACCATACACACCAACACACAATAATACACAGGAGGTTGGTGGCACCATCATTGGGGAGGACGGGCTTGTTGTAAAGACTGGAGTGGAATAGTTGGAATGGTGTCAAATACATCAAACACTTGGTTTCCATGTGTTTGATGCCATTCCAATGTGCGTTCAAGACATTATTATTAGCATTCCTCACCTCAGCAGCCTCCTGTGACACACTACCTTACACTACCATATACTAACATGAACAAACATACAGCATACATCTTGGAGGAGGCTGAACATACTGAGAGGATTCTCCACTCTTATTCATTTGTCTTCCTGTTTATGTTTTATACTTGTTCTAGTGTTAATAAGACATGTGTATACTCAGTTTGTTCTTGCCATGTTGATGTCTCTTTTAGAAAGTGTTGTTGTCTAAGAAAGTGGTTGTGTTTTTAATTACGGTTGAGGAATTTTCCAGAAAACTCTGAACAGATGAATTATAAAAATAGATCTGTTTAAATGGAAAAGCCTGAATCTTTCTCAGTCACGTAGGGTTGATCCTAACTTGAGATAGATGTGTAATATGAACTTGTGCCTCATACATACATTGGTGTGTGAAATCTCAGCAAAACTTTTGAGTACAGGGATCTCAAGTTAGAATTCAATCAAAAATATGCATTTGAAAGGGTTACAGGGCCTTGCAAAAGTATTCATCCCCCTTGGAGTTTTTCCTATTTTGTTGCATTAAAACCTGCAATTTAAATGGATTTTTATTTGGATTTCATGTAATGGACATACACAAAATAGTTCAAATTGGTAAAGCTCACCACTCACCAAAACATTAAAATAATTTAAAAAAAAAAAACGGAAAAGTGATGCGTGCAAATGTATTCCCCACTTTGCTATGAAGCCCCTAAATAAGATCTTACATCCCACAGAGCACCATTAAATCCATTCTTAAAACATTTAAAGAATATGGCACCACAACAAACCTGCCAAGAGAGGGCCGCTCACCAAAACTCACGGACCAGGCAAAGAGGGCATTAATCTGAGAGGCAACAAAGAGACCAAAGATAACCCTGAAGGAGCTGCAAAGCTCCACAGCGGAGATTGGAGTATCTGTCCATAGGACCACTTTAAACCGTACACTCCACAGAACTGGGCTTTACGGAAGAGTGGCCATGAAAAAGCCATTGCTAAAAGAAAAAAATAATCAAACATGTTTGGTGTTTGCCAAAAGGCATGTGGGAGACTCCCCAAACATATGGAAGATGGTACTCTGGTCAGATGAGACAAAAATTTAGCTTTTTGTCCATAAAGGCAAACGCTATGTATAGCGCAAACCCAACAGCTCTCATCACCCAAGAACACCATCCCCACAGTGAAGCATGGTGGTGGAAGCATCATGCTGTGGGGATGTTTTTCATCGACAGGGACTGGGAAACTGGTCAGAATTGAAGGAATGATGGATGGTGCTAAATACAGGGAAATTCTTGAGGGAAACCTGTTTCAGTCTTCCAGAGATTTGAGACTGGGACGGAGGTTCACCTTCCAGCAGGACAATGACCCTAAGCATACTGCTAAAGCAACACTCGAGTGGTTAACTTCTCTAGAATAGGGGGCAGCATTTTCACGTTTGGATGAAAAGCATACCCAAATTCAACTGCCAGCTACTCATCCCCAGAAGATAAGATGTGCATATTGTTAGTGGATTCGGATAGAAAACACTCTGAAGTTTCTAAAACTGTTTGAATCGTGTCTGTGAGTATAACATAACTTATTTAGCAGGCAAAACCCCGAGGACAAACCATTCAGATTTTTTCTTTTTAGGTCACTCTCTTTTCAATGGATTTTCATTGGGAATACAGATTTCTAATTGACCTTCTTGCAGTTCCTACCGCTTCCACTGGATGTCACCAGTCTTTAGAAATTGGTTGAGGGTTTTTCCTTTGTGTAATGAAGAAGTACGGCCATTTTGAATCAGGGTCACTTGTTGTGTCCTGTTTGTTAGAGGCGCATGACCAGAAGGCTAGCTACAGTTTGTTTTAATCCTGTATTGAACACAGATCATCCCGTCTTCAATTTTATCGATTATTTACGTTAAAAAATACCTAAAGTTGTATTATAAAAGTAGTTTGAAATGTTTTGGCAAAGTTTACAGGTAACTTTGACATATTTTGTAGTCACGTTTCACAAGTTGGAACCGGTGTTTTTCTGGATCAAACGCGCCTAATAAATGGACATTTTGTATATATATTGACGGAATTAATCGAACAAAAGGACCATTTGTGATGTTTATGGGACATATTGGAGTGGCAATAACAGAAGCTCGTCAAAGGTAAGGCATTAATTATATATTTATTTCTGCGTTTTGTGTCGCGCCTGCAGGGTTGAAATATGATTCTCTCTCTTTTTACTATGGTGCTATCCTCAGATAATAGCATCGTTTGCTTTCGCCGAAAAGCCTATTTGAATTCTGACATGTTGGCTGGATTCACAACCAGTGTAGCTTTAATTTGGTATCTTTCATGTGTGATTTAATGAAAGTTAGATTTTTATAGTAATTTTTTTGAATATGGCGCTCTGCATTTTCTCTGGCTTTTGGCCAAGTGAGACAGTAGCGTCCCGCCTAAACTCAGATTTTTGGATATAAATATGAACTTTACCGAACAAAACATACATGTATTGTGTAACATGAAGTCCCATGAGTATCATCTGATGAAGATCATCAAAGGTTAGTAATTCATTTTATCTCTATTTCTGCTTTTTGTTACTCCTCTCTTTGGCTGGAAAAATGGCTGTGTTTTTCTGTGGCTATGTACTGACCTAACATAATTGTTTGGTGTGCTTTCACCGTAAATCCTATTTGAAATCAGACACGTTGGCTGGATTCACAACAAGTGTAGCTTTAATTTGGTGTCTTTCATGTGTGATTTCATGAAAGTTAGATTTTTATAGTAATTTATTTGAATTTGGCGCTCTGCATTTTTACTGGCTTTTGGCCAAGTGGGACGTTAGCGTCCCACATATCCCAGAGAAGTTAAAGGGGAAACATTTAAATGTCTTGGAATGGCCTAGTCAAAGCCCAGACCTCAATCGAATTGAGAATCTGTGGTATGACTTAAAGATTGTTGTACACCAGCGGAAGCCATCCAACTTGAAGGAGCTGGAGCAGTTTTGCCTTGAAGAATGGGCAAAAATACCCGTGTCTAGATGTGCCAAGCTTATAGAGACATACCCCAAGAGACTTGCAGCTGTAATTGCTGCAAAAGGTGGCTCTACAAAGTATTGACTTTGGGGAGGGGTGAATAGTTATGCACGCTCAAGTTTTCAGTTTTTTTGTCTTATTTCTTGTTTGTTTCACAAGAAAAAATATTTTGCATCTTCAAATTGGTAGGCATGTGTATATCAAATGATACAAACCCCCATTTTAATTCCAGGTTGTAAGGCAACAAAATAGGAAAAATGCCAAGGGGGTGAATACTTTCGCAAGCCGCTGTATCAAGCAATGTCTTTGCTGAGCATTCCTGCTCACGTTTCTTAATGTAATTGTTTTATTTCTTTATATTTAAAATTAGTCCTGAGCTGTACCTTTGGGATATTATCATATTATGCTTGCTGCTTTGCTCTGAAATGTTTACTACTCTCTCAAATGGGTTTCATCCATAATGGCCGTAAATTTTTACCTTGTTTTTAAAAATCTATTCTTGTTTTCGTCAGATTATGAAATGCCTTTTTTAAATTCTACGTTTTCTTGCGAGGAAAGAAAATATGTTTGTTTAAAATAGAATTATTGTGTACCATGGTTATAGACATCAACAGGAGAGGGCTATTAGGCACTACTGCCCATTAGGAATGCATTGGCAACTTCAGTTCCAACTCTGGAATATGAACCGCAAGAACTAGAAATGACCAGCAGAGAGCAGCCTTTCATCACAAGAGAGAGCAGCCTTTCATCACAAGAGAGAGCAGACTAGACCTTGATGCAAAAACATGAAACATACCGCCTCCTGGAGGTCAACTGTAAGAAGTGATGGCATATCTGCAACATGAAACATTTTTAATCAACATTTTTTAATCAGGAACTATTACAGTTGGAGTCATCTTTACAATACCTTTGTCAAGCATTCCCTTTCTCAGTGTAAAGAACACAACATGTTTGAGTTAAATTAGTGCAGTGGTGGAAAAAGTACCCAATTGTCATACTTGAGTAAAAGTAAAGATACATTAATAGAAAATGACTCAAGTAAAAGTAAAAGTCACCCAGTAAAATACTACTTGAGTAAAAGTCTACAAGTATTCAATATACCAAATTATCAAAAGTGAAAGTATAAATAATTTAAAATTACTTCAAAAATGCAATCCAAACGCCACCATTTTTGTACGTTTTTTTTTTACAGATAGTCAAGGCACACTTCAACACTCAGACATAATTTACAAATTAAGCATTTGTGTTTAGTGAGTCTGCCAGATCAGAGGCAATGGGGATGACCAGGGATGTTTTCTTGATACGTGTGTGAGTTGGACCATTCTCCTGTCCTGTTAAGCATTCAAATTGTAACGAGTATTTTGGGTGTCAGGGAAAAATTACGGAGTAAAAAGTACATTATTTCCTTTAGGAATGTAGTGGAGTAAAGGTAAAAGTTGTCAAAAATATAAATAGTAAATTAAAGTTCAGATACCCCAAAAAACTACTTACGTAGTACTTTAAAGTATGTTTACTTTGTGCTAACATAATTGCAAAAGGGTTTTCTAATGATCAATTAGCCTTTTAAAATGATAAACTTGGATTAGCTAACACAACGTCCCATTGGAACACAGGAGTGATATTTGCTGATAATGGGCCTCTGTACGCCTATGTAGATATTCCATAGAAAATCAGCCGTTTCCAGCTACAATAGTCATTTACAACATTAACAATGTCTACACTGTATTTCTGATCAATTTGATGTTATTTTAATGGACAAATAATGTGCTTTTCTTTCAAAAGCAAGAACATTTATTTGTAAGTGACCCAAAACTTTTGACTTTGTTGTCCTTAAGCCATTTTGCCACAACTTTGGAAGTATGCTTAGGGTCATTGTCCATTTGGAAGACCCATTTGCGACCAAGCTTTAACTTCCTGACTGATGTCTTGAGATGTTGCTTCAATATATCCACATAATTTTCCGTCCTCATGATGCTATCTATTTTGTGAGGTGCACCAGTCCCTCCTGCAGCAAAGCACCCCCACAACATGATGCTACCACCCCCGTGCTTCACAGTTGGGATGGTGTTCTTCAGCTTGCAAGCCTCCCCCTTTTTCCTCCAAACATAACGATGGTCATTATGGCCAAGCAGTTTCATCAGAACAAAGGACATTTCTCCAAAAAGTACGATCTTTGTCCCCATGTGCAGTTGCAAACTGTAGTCTGGCATTTTTATGGCGGTTTTGGAGCAGTGGCTTGCTGAGCGGCCTTTCAGGTTCTGTCGATATAGGACTCGTTTTACTGTGGATATATATACTTTTGTACCTGTTTCCTCCACCATCTTCACGAGGTCCTTTGCTGTTGTTCTGGGATTGATTTGCACTTTTCACACCAAAGTACGTTAACTTCTCTAGGATAGGTGGGACGGTAGCGTCCCACTTGGCCAAAATCCAGAATAAATGTAGCGCGCCAAATTCAAATATATTACTATAAAAATCAATCTGTCATGAAATCACACATGAAAGACACCAAATTAAAGCTACACATGTTGTGAATCCAGCCAACATATCTGATTTCAAAAAGGATTTACGGGGAAAGCACACCAAACAATTATGTTAGCTCAGTACGTAGCCACAGAAAAACACAGCCATTTTCCCAGCAAAATATAGTAGTAACAAAAAGCAGAAATAGAGATAAAATGAATCACTAACCTTGGAACATCTTCATCAGATGACACTCATATGACATCATGTTACACAATACATTTATGTTTTGTTCGATAATGTGCATATTTATATCCACAAATCTCGGATTACATTGGCGCCATGTTCAGAAATGCCTCCAAAATATCCGGAGTAATTACAGAGAGCCACGTCAAATAACAGAAATACTCATCATAAACTTTGATGAAAGATAAATGTTTTACATATAATTAAAGATATACTTGTTCTTAATGCAACCGCTGTGTCAGATTTAAAAAAAAACATTACGTAAAAAGCACACCATGCAATAATCTGAGACGGCCCTCAGATTTAACAACGTTTCTCCGCCACGTTGGAGTCAACAGAAATACGAAATTACATCATAAATATTCCCTTACCTTTGATTATCTTCATCAGAATGCAGTGCCAGGAATCCTAGTTCCACAATAAATCGTTGTTTTGTTCGATAATGTCCATTACTTATGTCCAATTAGCTAATTTTGCTAGCATGTGTAGTACACATGTCCAAACACTCGCGCAGATGCAGGCAAACGTCGGACGAAAACTTCAAAAAGTTATATTACAAGTCGAATAAACTGGTCAAACTTAGTAGAGAATCAATCTTCAGGATGTTTTTATCATATATATCCAATAACGTTCCAACCGGATCATTATTTTCAGTCTCTATAAGTAATGGAACGCATGACGATATCATGCGGAAAGTGCGTGACCAAGAACTGGCACTCTGCCAGACCACTGACTGAAACACCTCCCATCCGGTCCCACAACACAGCATAAGCTTCATTCCACGTTCTACTGACTGTTGACATCTAGTGGAAGGCGTAGGAAGTGCAAACAGATCCATATATTACAGGGAATTGAATAGGCGATGACTTTAACATCGACCACTCTCAGAATTCTCACTTCCTGTTTGGATTTTTTCTCAGGTTTTTGCCTGCCATATGAGTTCTGTTATACTCACAGACGTCATTCAAACAGTTTTAGAAACCCCAGAGTGTTTTCTATCCAATAGTAATAATCTATAGTAATAATCTAATAATCTATAATAGTAATAATATAGCATCTGGGACAGAGTAGGAGGCAGTTCACTATGGGCACGTAATTCATCCAAAAGTGAAAATGCTGCCCCCTATATCAAAGAAGTTAATCTCTAGGAGACAGAACGCGTCTCCTTCCTGAGCGGTATGACGGCTGTGTGGTCCCATGGTGTTTATACTTGCGTACTATTGTTTGTACAGATGAACGTGGTACCTTCAGGCATTTGGAAATTGCTCCCAAGAGTGAACCAGACTTGTGGAAGTCTACAATAGTTTTCTGAAGTCTTGGCTGATTTCTTTTGATTTTCCCATGATGTCAAGCAAAGAGGTACTACGTTTGATGGTAGTCCTTGAAATAAATCCACAGGTAACACCTCCAATTGACTCAAATTATGTCAATTAGCCCATCATTAGTTTCTAAAGCCATGACATCCTTTTCTGGAATTTCCAAGCTGTTTAAAGGCACAGTCAACTTAGGGTATGTAAACTTCTGACCCACTGGAATTGTGATACAGTGAATTATAAGTGAAATAATCTGTCTGTAAACAGTTGTTGGAAAAATGACTTGTGTCATGCACAAAGTAGATGTCCTAACCGACTTACCAAAACTATAGTTTGTTAACAAGACATTTGTGGAGTGGTTTAGAAACGAGTTTTAATGACTCCAACCTAAGTGTATGTAAACTTCCGACTTCAACTGTACATATAAAGTGTGCAAAACAGTATGATGGCATGGAGATTGAAGCTGTTTCTCAATCTCTGCCTTCTAGATGGTAGCGGGGTGAACAGGGTGTGGCTCGGGTGGCTGAGGTCCTTGATGATCTTCTTGCCTCCCTACATTCTTAGAAAAAAAGGTTCTATCTACACTGAACAAAAATATAAACGCAACATGTAAAGTGTTGGTCCCATGTTTCATGAGCTGAAATAAAATGTTGTGCACAAATTTGTTTACATACCTGTTAGTGAGCATTTCTCCTTTTCCAGAGAGGTAGGTGGGTACCAGGTTGTGTAGGGCTTTGTAGCTGAGGAGGAGTGTCTTAAAGTCAATACGGAGTTTGACAGGGAGCCAGTGTAGATTGATGGGGATTGGTGTGATGTGTTCAGTTGATCTGGTGCGGGTTAGGATTCTATCAGCATAGTTCTGGACCTGTGGAGTCTATTGGTGAGTTTGGCAGGGATACCAGTGAGGAGAGTCTTGCAATAGTCCAAATGGGAAGTGACGAGGGCATGGATGAGGGTTTCGGTGCTGGAGTGAGACATTGAGGGGCAGCACCTGGAGATATTGCGGATGTGAAAAGATTCTGTCCTGGTGATGGTTTTTATGTGGGGTTCGAATGACAGGGTACTGTCCAGGATGACACCAAGGCTTTTGACTTGTTTTGACAGAGGGACTGGGAAACCATCTATGGCGATGCTGAGGTTGTGCTGTTTGGTGAAAGTGGATTTGGGGCTAATGAGTATAACCTCTGTCTTGTTGCTGTTGAGTTTTAGGAGGTTCATGATCATCCAGCTCCGGATATCTTGAAGACAGCTGATAAAGGAGGTGGGCGGGAAGTGGTAGGTTTTGTGGAGAGCTAGGTGTCATCTGCATATCAGTGGACGTGAACTTTGTAATGTCGCATGATCTTTCCCAGGGGGTATATGATGAAGAGGAGTGGACCCAACACTGACCCCTGGGGACACCCTGTGAGAAAGCCGCACACCCTGATCTGTGATTTTTCAGTTGCACATTTTTTTTTTGTCAGTGAGGTAGGAGGAAAATGAGGAGTGCAACACCTGTGACACCAACACCAGCCAGACGTTCCATGAGGATTGGAGGATTGAAGGCTGCACTCAGGTCGAGGAGGATGAGGATGGATAGCAGCCCTGAGTCAGCTGCACGGAGGAGGTCGCTTGTGATTTTGACCAGTGCTGTGTTTGGAGGGGAAACTAGACTGGAAAGGTTCCTGAAGGTTATTGGAGTTGAGACGGTGTTGTAGACGGTCCCGTGTGGCTCAGTTGGTAGAGCATGGCGCTTGCAACGCCAGGGTTGTGGGTTCATTCCCCACGGGGGGACCAGGATGAATATGTATGAACTTTCCAATTTGTAAGTCGCTCTGGATAAGAGCGTCTGCTAAATGACTTAAATGTAAATGTAGTTGAGTGGCCAGAACCCGCACCAGTATTTTGGAGAGGAAGGGAAGGTTTGAGATGAAACACAAGTTGTTGAGGTCATCGGGACAGCATTCAGCTCTTTGAGGATAGGAATAACAGCAGTGATCTTGAGAGTGGAGGGTACGATGCCAGAGGTGAGGGAAGAGTTGATTATGCCAGTGAGGAGGGGAGAGAAGGAAGGCAGGCTTTGACAAGGCTGGTGGGCAGTGGGTCAAGTTAGCAGGTGGATGATTTGGATTTGCAGATGAACTCAGTGATGAAGTTCTCAGTAGCGAGGGTAAAGTCAGAGAGGCAGGTGGTGTAGACTGGGCCTTCCAAGGTGTTCATCCAGGATAGGTTGTCAGCAGGAGTACTCGGCATTGGAAGTAGATGTTGGTTGATTTTGGCATTGAATAAGTTCTGGAACTTGTCGCACTGTTTGGTGAAGGGGTCCGCAGGGAAGTTGTCACGAGGCTAAAGTAGGTGGTTTTTGTTGAGGAGATCTTAGTCGCACAATTTTACATCCAACTAACATGTTTGGTGCAGTATTTCCTCGAGGAAAAATGTTGTGTGCAAGAACAGCCTAAAAAAACACTTAGGTATAATATGAACTGGAGACTGCTTCCAAGATGTCCGACCATTATTTTCAAGGTAATCTACTCAAGGTAATCTACTCACTTTCGCATACACCAATTCCTGGACCGTCTATATCTGATTTGTATGGACCAACATCACATGCGCACTAGCAGTCCGTGTGCACAAGGAGAAGCTCGAGCAACGACAGCATATCAACACCTCATCCAAAAACATTCTAATGAATATAAAATGTTATGTTGTGATGAAAATAATCTGCCTCAGCGACAATTATTTGAATTATTCAATGGATGATTTGTGCACAAAGGTGATGACATAAGTGTTTTATTAGGAATTTTCAAATCTGACTTCTCTATGTGGCCGTCTACAGAAATTGTCTTTCTGGGCTGGGCATCAGTACCAAAGCGAAACTGTAGGAGCAGTAGAAACTGTACCTCTAAACCGGAACGCTTGGAAAAGCGAAGACCAAAACCAACAAAAACGTCACAAAATGTCATCATAATATATTCAGCAACTGTTCCGAACTGTTTTGGATGGGATGCATGCATACGCCTTTACACCTATCCAATCTTGTCAGACCCACACAGTAACTAGGGGATAGGGGGCGACTGACTGTAGGATTGGGGCATACCACTGAAGTTTTAATCACTCATGAACTCCCCTTCCTCAGAGCGGAGCTAGATAGCATTTTTGTCCAATCAGCATATGGGAATCTGGCTGTGTTTGTGCATATTCATGAGCAATAGCATTGTCCAATGAGCTTGTGGGAACTTGTCTATGGGGATACATTATTCATGAGGCAGCAGTGCGTACAAGTGTTTCTCAGTGTGTGTGTGTGTGTGTGTGTGTTGGTGTGTGTGTTTGTGTCTCCATGTATGTGTGTGTGTGTGAGGGGCTTTCAGGAGCTCCTGTGTTCACTGGGGCAGGCTGTAGGGCTGCGTTACACCTCTCTCTCATTCCATCTCTCCCTCCATCCAACCATTCCTCTACACCACTTTTACTGGGTGGAATTTTCGGGGCTGCGCACATAGCCCCCATCCCCCTTTGGATTCCCTACTGTTTCTGTCCCGGCTTGAAGGAGAAGACAGGGGAGAGCGAGAGAAAGCAAGAGAAGAGAGGATTTAGTGCTGAGGAGAGAGAGAGGGAGAGGAGAGAGGGATCATGACTGGACTCTCGGCTGTGTTGAAGAGCTGGGTCGTCCTGCAGACTCTGTGCCTGGCTCTGGCCCAAGTGGTGAGTGGAGTGGACAGGGGAGGTTAGGGGTGTACCCAGGCTGAGTTGCTTCTGGCTGGGGTACGGTGGGATAGACGTCCCCTTGGAGAGAGGGACTGGTGGTGAAGGTAGACGGGGACTTCTGTGCTTGCTATGGTTTTGTTGTCACACTGGCTAGTTGTAGTTGGAAAAATACATTTTGGAATTGGGTTGTTTCAGAAAAGTGAATGACCTCAATCTTGTTTCAGGGCTTGAGTGTTTCATCATAGTCATAACATTGTTGTAATGATGAGTCTAGAGCTGCATGAAGATCAGTTGTGTAATGTGTGTATTTGTGTGTGTTGTGTGATGTGGCATTGTACATACATATATAGTGTTTCTTCCTGCCATGGACTATGTGCCTTGATTCTGTGGATGAAGTTTCTACCTGAATACAGATGAAGAATTGGAATGTCTCCTTTTTCAAATGGATGGTTATTCCTGAAGAGCAGTTGGAGGGGATACAAAACCATTTCAAATGTTTGTCAAAAAGGAGATTCAGGACAGTCATCAAGGGAGAGCGGCACTCACACTGGAATTCGGCTGGACACACACACACACACACACACACACACAGGCTGTGTATTCAAGACACCCATGTGCCTTTACTGCGAAGCCCCCTATTCAAACACACCCACCCACACACACACACACACACACAGACACACAGAGAATGACCGACCTGAAGATGCGCTCCACCAAATCACACCTACATGCTATCCAACAAAAAGTTACCAGTGGATCTGTCTGAACAAACAGGACCATTGTATTGAATTCCCAACCTTATTTCTGAATGACTGGCAGAATTCTGGAATACATCTCCACACAGTATGAGGATTCTGTGTTGTGACTGGATGAGACTGATTGAAATCGAGTCAAGGAACTGCATTTCCAAAGGAAGGGGATGGGATGGGGGGAGTGCTTTGGTAAACATCTTTCCCCCACCCTACCTACTACCTTAGATTACTTGGTGACAAATATTTTAGTTTTACACCCATTTTTGGAAGCGATATACTTCTTACAGGATGTGAGATTTTTTACATTTCTATATGAAAAAACATTACCTCATTCATCAGTCATATTTCTTTTCATGAGCTCTGGATAATTGTATTACATTTCCTACATCGTTCCAAATACAGTCTTATAAAAAAGGGTTCCAAAAGGGTTCTTCGGCTGTCCCCATGGGAGAATCATTTTTGGCTCCAGCTAGAACCCTTTTTAGTTCCAGGTAGAATGCTTTTGGATTCCTTGTAGAACCTCTGTGGAAAGGGTTCTACATGGAAACAAAAAGGTGTTCTTCCTGGAACCAAATAGGGTTCACAAAGGGTTCTCCTATGAGGACAGCCCAACAACCCTTTTAGGTTGGAAGAGTGCAGGCTACCAGTGGTATTGGATTTGTATTGGCCTTACATGCTTTATCAAAATGTGATGGGTATGGGTGATGTTTCTAGGTGATTCATTCACTTCAAGTTTATGATGTAGTCTTGTTTCTAGAATTGTATTCACATGAGATATAACATTTAATTGTAGCTATTAATTGCCACTTGATAATGTGTGATTGTCTCATGTGACGTTGTTGTGCCTCATTTATCAATTAGGACTATCCAAACATTGGTTCAAAAAGCACCTGGTTCAAAACTAGTCATATCTCCATTATCAAAACTAGTCATATCTCCATTATCAAAACTAGTAATGTCTCCATTATCAAAACTAGTCATGTCTCCATTATCATAACTAGTCATGTCTCCATTATCAAAACTAGTCATGTCTCCATTATCAAAACTAGTCATGTCTCCATTATCAAAACTAGTCATGTCTCCATTATCAAAACTAGCCATATCTCCATTATCAAAACTAGTCATGTCTCCATTATCAAAACTAGTCATGTCTCCATTATCAAAAGGCCTACAATAAAATGACACACACAATCCCAAAACGTGTGAAATGTTTTACTGCATTACAGTTATCTCACATGTTCTTTATAGTATGGAAATAATATGTATCCAATTGGATGAATACCAAAAAGTGATACATTCTAAGGCCAGGTAATTATCTACAAAACCACTGCACACTTCTAAACACTCCATTTTGTTTTCATTTTTTCCAGAGCGGTCCTCCAGGACCTCAGGGCAATCCCGGCCTACCTGGGCCCTCTGGCACTCCCGGGTCCGATGGCATTGATGTGAGTATTACCTCCGCTTCGCCCTGAGCCAACAGGTTGTCACAAAGACGGGCATTGTACCCAATAGAGCGCTCTGAGGTAGTACCGCGGTTATACCACCAGGGGGCGGACGGAATGAAAACACAGCAGCACAAAAGAGCTCTGTTTCCCGCAGAGAGAGAGGTCTTTGAGTTGGGGGCTTTATCTCCGTCCCAAGGGAAAGGTTTGGGATCACATCGCGGTAATGTGATACCTTTGAGGTATTCTCAGTCTAAACAAAACCATGTTCTGAAAACATGTTGAGAATACAGAATTACACCATGAATGGACAAGGGAAGAAACTAATGGTGAGGCCTATATGATCCAAAAAGATTGTGATGTTACAAGTTAGACATGCTTTTATCCAATGCAATTAGTTGAAGAGCCGTTTCTTCCCCAAAGCCAGGCAGATCTACTGTTAAAGATAATGGTTTAGGATTATGTCAATTCCCTTACTCAGTTGGAGAGAGCGGCTCATTCTCTATCTAACTAATGGAAGGCTATGTACTGGCAGGTTGATGTTTGATGTGAACATGGATCACCTCTTGTGGGTTGGAACTTGGAATAGCTTTTGAGGGCTCCGGGGTCAGATATTTATCTGCTATGGTATGTGATGTCACCAAAGGGTGGGCTTTAATAAAAGTGCTGTGAAACACAATTCTGGCCAACTGTAGATGCCAGCTGCATTTCATTCCAGAAAGGTTGTTCCATCCCATCTGCCCTTGTTCATTCTCCTTTGCAGACCTGAGTGGACTAGGGTAGGTGTCAGCAATAGCTCCAACTAGTTTCTGCCATATTTACGATGCAGTCCTATCATGATTGGAAAGTTCCCTCACTCCACATTGAGGGCGGAGCAAACATGAGCTGTCAATCATGGCTGGATCTTAAAAAAAAACATTTCCCCCCTCATCTCCACCTGACAAAATGACCCTTGCAGATCTGTATGGAACTGGATAGGTGTATACGCAATAGTTTGATGTCACTACTAGATACTATGCATCTCAGTGGTCTAAAGTGGCTTCCTCTCCTTATCTGATCTTTCTTATTCCTGATCTGAAACACTGGCTAAATGAAAGCAATATTGAGGGCGGGTTACACTTTATTTTAACAGTCCGTTATAAACCATTTATAAGGCATTTACAAAAAAATTGCACACCATTTAGGGTTAGGTTAGGGTTATGTAAAGGTTAGGGTTAGGGTTAAATAACACTTTAGATTAGGGACTGCAAAAATACTTTACTTATGATTAGTAAATAGTTGATAAATGTGGGAGTAATGAGTAATTAAAAATTGTTACTAGGGTGCCTACCAGGAATTAACTTTCACTTGTCCAGAATTTATAGGAAAAGTCTGTTCAGATTGAGGAAAGGAGATAAGGTAAAGAAGTCACTGTTTGGGATTGAGATATAGCCATAGTCTTCTGTTTGGGTCAGGGGAGGTTCCACCATTCCTTCCAGATCAACAAGGGGCTGTCATTAAGGAATGCTATGTCAAGGACTTCGTAATCTACATAAACTGACTTCCATGTCGTCAATCTCAGAAAGTAGTGAACATACAATACCAATTGTTAATATCATGTCTTTCTTTCTTGTTCCTCTCTCTCTTCACAGGGGGAGAAAGGACCTCCTGGTCCTCCTGGCCCAACAGTAAGTTACTGTATATGCGTATGTGTGTGTGTGTGCATATTCAAGGGTCAAATCAAATCAAATCAAATTTTATTAGTCACATACACATGGTTAGCAGATGTTAATGCGAGTGTAGCGAAATGCTTGTGCTTCTAGTTCCGACAATGCAGTAATAACCAACAAGTAATCTAACCTAACAATTCCACAACTACTACCTTACACACACACACAAGTGTAAAGGGATAAAGAATATGTACATAAAGATATATGAATGAGTGGTGGTACAGAACGGCATGGCAGATGCAGTAGATGGTATAGAGTACGGTATATACATATGAGATGAGTACTGTAGGGTATGTAAACATAAAGTGGCATAGTTTAAAGTGGCTAGTGGTACATGTATTACATAAAGATGGCAAGATGCAGTAGATGATATAGAGTACAGTATATACATATGAGATGGGTAATGTAGGGTATGTAAACATTATATTAAGTGGCATTGTTTAAAGTGGCTAGTGGTACATTTTTACATAATTTCCATCAATTCCCATTTTTAAAGTGGCTGGAGTTGAGTCAGTATGTTGGCAGCGGCCGCTAAATGTTAGTGGTGGCTGTTTAACAGTCTGATGGCCTTGAGATAGAAGCTGTTTTTCAGTCTCTCGGTCCCTGCTTTGATGCACCTGTACTGACCTCGCCTTCTGGATGATAGCGGGGTGAACAGGCAGTGGCTTGGGTGGTTGTTGTCCTTGATGATCTTTATGGCCTTCCTGTGACATCGGGTGGTGTAGGTGTCCTGGAGGGCAGGTAGTTTGCCCCTGGTGATGCGTTCTGCAGACCTCACTACCCTCTGGAGAGCCCTACGGTTGTGGGCGGAGCAGTTGCCGTACCAGGCGGTGATACAGCCCGACAGGATGCTCTCGATTGTGCATCTGTAGAAGTTTGTGAGTGCTTTTGGTGACAAGCCGAATTTCTTCAGCCTCCTGAGGTTGAAGAGGCGCTGCTGCGCCTTCTTCACAACGCTGTCTGTGTGGGTGGACCAATTCAGTTTGTCCGTGATGTGTACACCGAGGAACTTAAAACTTTCCACCTTCTCCACTACTGACCCGTCGATGTGGATAGGGGGGTGCTCCCTCTGCTGTTTCCTGAAGTCCACAATCATCTCCTTTGTTTTGTTGACGTTGAGTGTGAGGTTATTTTCCTGACACCACACTCCGAGGGCCCTCACCTCCTCCCTGTAGGCCGTCTCGTCGTTGTTGGTAATCAAGCCTACCACTGTAGTGTCATCCGCAAACTTGATGATTGAGTTGGAGGCGTGCATGGCCACGCAGTCGTGGGTGAACAGGGAGTACAGGAGAGGGCTCAGAACGCACCCTTGTGGGGCCCCAGTGTTGAGGATCAGCGGGGTGGAGATGTTGTTACCTACCCTCACCACCTGGGGGCGGCCCGTCAGGAAGTCCAGGACCCAGTTGCACAGGGCGGGGTCGAGACCCAGGGTCTCGAGCTTGATGACGAGTTTGGAGGGTACTATGGTGTTAAATGCTGAGCTGTAATCGATGAACAGCATTCTCACATGGGTATTCCTCTTGTCCAGATGGGTTAGGGCAGTGTGCAGTGTGGTTGCGATTGCGTCGTCTGTGGACCTATTGGGTCGGTAAGCAAATTGGAGTGGGTCTAGGGTGTCCGGTAGGGTGGAGGTGATATGGTCCTTGACTAGTCTCTCAAAGCACTTCATGATGACGGAAGTGAGTGCTACGGGGCGGTAGTCGTTTAGCTCAGTTACCTTAGCTTTCTTGGGAACAGGAACAATGGTGGCCCTCTTGAAGCATGTGGGAACAGCAGACTGGGATAAGGATTGATTGAATATGTCCGTAAACACACCAGCCAGCTGGTCTGCGCATGCTCTGAGGACGCGGCTGGGAATGCCGTCTGGGCCTGCAGCCTTGCGAGGGTTAACACGTTTAAATGTTTTACTCACCTCGGCTGCAGTGAAGGAGAGCCCGCAGGTTTTGGTAGGGGGCCGTGTCAGTGGCACTGTATTGTCCTCAAAGCGGGCAAAAAAGTTGTTTAGCCTGTCTGGGAGCAAGACATCCTGGTCCGCGACGGGGCTGGTTTTCTTTTTGTAATCCGTGATTGACTGTAGACCCTGCCACATACCTCTTGTGTCTGAGCTGTTGAATTGCGACTCGATTTTGTCTCTGTACTGGGACTTAGCCTGTTTGATTGCCTTGCGGAGAGAATAGCTACACTGTTTGTATTCGGTCATGCTTCCGGTCACCTTGCCCTGGTTAAAAGCAGTGGTTCGCGCTTTCAGTTTCACGCGAATGCTGCCGTCAATCCACGGTTTCTGGTTTGGGAATGTTTTAATCGTTGCTGTGGGTACGACATCGTCAATGCACTTCCTAATGAACTCGCTCACCGAATCAGCATATTCGTCAATATTGTTGTTGGACGCGATGCGGAACATATTCCAATCCGCGTGATCGAAGCAGTCTTGAAGCGTGGATTCAGATTGGTCGGACCAGCGTTGGACAGACCTGAGCGCGGGAGCTTGTTGTTTGAGTTTCTGTTTGTAGGCTGGAATCAACAAAATGGAGTCGTGGTCAGCTTTTCCGAAAGGGGGGCGGGGGAGGGCCTTATATGCATCGCGGAAATTAGTATAACAATGATCTAGGGTTTTTCCAGCCCTGGTAGCACAATCGATATGCTGATAGAATTTAGGGAGTTTTGTTTTTAGATTAGCCTTGTTAAAATCCCCAGCTACGATGAATGCAGCCTCAGGGTGTGTGGTTTCCAGTTTACAAAGAGTCAGATAAAGTTCGTTCAGGGCCATCGATGTGTCTGCTTGGGGGGGAATATATACGGCTGTGATTATGATTGAAGAGAATTCCCTTGGTAGATAATGCGGTCGACATTTGATTGTGAGGAGTTCTAGATCAGGTGAACAGAATGACTTGAGTTCCTGTGTGTTGTTATGATGATCACACCACTTCTCGTTAATCATAAGGCATACCCCCCCGCCCCTCTTCTTACCGGAAAGATGTTTGTTTCTGTCGGCGCGATGCATGAAGAAACCAGCTGGCTGCACCGACTCCGTTAGCGTCCCTTGAGTTAGCCATGTTTCCGTGAAGCAGAGCACGTTGCAATCCCTGATGTCTCTCTGGAATGCTACCCGTGCTCGGATTTCATCAACCTTATTGTCAAGAGACTGGACATTGGCGAGTAGTATGCTAGGGAGTGGAGCGCGATGTGCCCGTCTCCGAAGCCTGACCACGAGACCGCCTCGTTTGCCCCTTTTTCGGCGTCGCACAGGGTCGCCGGCTGGGATCAGATCCATTGTATTGGGTGGAAGGCAAAACACTGGATCCGTTTCGGGAAAGTCATATTCCTGGTAGGAACGATGATGAGTTGACGTTAATCGTATATTCAGTAGTTCCTCCCGACTGTATGTAATGAAACCTAAGATTACCTGGGGTACCGATGTAAGAAATAACACATAAAAAAACAAAAAACTGCATATTTTCCAAGGAACGCGAAGCGAGGCGGCCATCTCTTTTGTGTGTGTGCGTGCGTTTGTGTGCATGTTCAATAGTGTTTGTGTGAGTGTGTTCACTTTACACTGACAATATCTCTGATGTGTGTGTGTGTATACCTGACTATGGCTGTGTCTCTGTTCTCAGGGCTTGAAGGGGGAGCCAGGTGAACATGGTCCAGATGGAGCTCCAGGAGAGAACGGCATTGACGTAAGTCTCCTGTCTATCAGCTGCTAAGTGTGTCTGTAAGAGACTGACAACAAGACAAAGAAAATGTGAAGTAGAAAGAGAGAGAGAAAGAAAGAGAGAGTTAAAAAATGGATGAGTTTGTGAGGGAAAAAGAGAGAAAGAGAGAGAGAAATTGATTATTTTGTGAGGGAGAAAGAGAGAGAGAGAGAGAAAGAGAGTGAGAAAGAGAAAATAGACACAATGTTTGTGTGTTTGTGTAAACCTGTAGGAGTGAAAAGCATTGATGTAAGTCCTGATGCATTGATGTACTGTAACCTAGCTAGATAGACTGAGCTTTATGTTGTTATGAAGTTGGCTGTTTTCAGGAAACTGCTTCTCTCTAAATAAGGTAACGGAAACACACTCTGCAGGTCTCACAGTCACATGCTGAGAAACATTCCACAGGGATTTACCCTGTAATCCGGCCCGGAATCTCAATCCTAGTTTTCCTGCCGATTACCTGGAAGTGTCAAGTCCAATCAGACTACTGATAGTCTCAGTGCTGTAATGAGAATTCAGGTCTCATGTATAGTAGATGTCATAATCCCCAGGCTCTGGCAGGCACTAAAGGTGCAATCTGTCACCTTCATTTCAAAGTGCTGCCCCTGCACTTGTTTGTGAACTGTGGGTGTGAGTCCTGAAAAAGTAGCAGGCTGTTCAATAAAAGTTTAGCATTAGAAGAGACAGAAGTCTCCTTACAGTGCTGTGTTATTAGAGCACATAATGAATACAAACCATTCTAATATTTACCACAACCTCATTATTGAAGTGCAGAACTGAAGTAACACTATTGGTGATCCAACCCGATCTTACTGACTGAACACATCGCTCTATCTCTCTACGTCTCCAGGGTTTGATTGGAGCAAAGGGAGATCGGGGTCCTGTCGGGAACCCTGGACCTAAGGTAAGGACCATGGTGGGAGTCTACATTGTATGCAAACTATGAGAGAATAAACCCTCATGTTGTTGTTGTTTATTGTTGTTTTCTACAGGGCCAGCCTGGGCCTGGTGGTGAACCTGGACCAACTGTAAGTACTAACTCAACAGAACCTGAACACTGTTCAGTACAGACTACATATAGCCTGAACACTACAAATCCACTGGAACTAACCCTCCGTCATCAGTAGGGCCCAGAGTTTTACCCGACCACATGACCTAACTAGGATTACAGAGGTATGGGGGAGACCCTAGTCATGGGGGCTACATAACACTGGCACAACAGCTTTCAGCAGCTAACTGATTTACAATGTTATAACTAGTCTCGTCCAACAGCCGTGTACAGTGGGTCCAATACCTCTGATACAGGGTCAGATATTTGTTCATCCCGCAAATTATTTGGAGTCAGGGTAATCTGATCCTAGATCTGTGGTTAAGGCAGGTTGAGTAAGACTACATGTAGTTACAGTAAAGCACACTAGGTGGTGGTGTGTAGCTATATTTGACAGACTACTTGACAGACTGTACTGTATTGACAGAGTGGAGTCAGTTAGTGATATGCTCGGATGAAGCATTGAATTAAATGAATTCCATTACTTATTATGACACATTAAACATTGAACACACATTGATTGCTTTCTCTTTGTCTGGGTTAGATTGATGAACACTGTCTGTCTAGTGTTCTGTCTCTGTAGACACATCTGCTCTTAATTGAATTAAAATAAGATAATTGTTGAAACAAATCATACATGAGTTATTATGCACATTTGTTTGTGATTATATGATTACAAAGACTTAACTAATCTAATCACATACTTAACTAATCTCTCATTCCCCTTTCCCTTTCCTTCTCTCTCTCTCTCTCTCTCTCTCTCTGTAGGGACCCGGACTGCCTGGTCTGGCTGTAAGTAGCTATTTGTTAATTATATCCCTATAATTAAAGACAACTTCCTCCCCAAAAAGTAACTAGTCAGACACTACATATTACATTCTGAACTGAATTACATTGGCAGTGTATACCCTCTTCTGGAACTAGTCAGACACTACATATTACATTCTGAACTGAATTACATTGGCAGTGTATCCTCTTCTGGAACTAGTCAGACACTACATATTACATTCTGAACTGAATTACATTGGCAGTGTATCCTCTTCTGGAACTAGTCAGACACTACATATTACATTCTGAACTGAATTACATTGGCAGTGTATCCTCTTCTGGAACTAATCAGACACTACATATTACATTCTGAACTGAATTGCATTGGCAGTGTATACCCTCTTCTGGAACTAGTCAGACACTACATATTACATTCTGAACTGAATTACATTGGCAGTGTATACCCTCTTCTGGAACTAGTCAGACACTACATATTACATTCTGAACTGAATTACATTGGCAGTGTATACCCTCTTCTGGAACTAGTCAGACACTACATATTACATTCTAAACTGAATTGCATTGGCAGTGTATACCCTCTTCTGGAACTAGTCAGACACTACATATTACATTCTGAACTGAATTACATTGGCAGTGTATCCTCTTCTGGAACTAGTCAGACACTACATATTACATTCTAAACTGAATTGCATTGGCAGTGTATACCCTCTTCTGGAACTAGTCAGACACTACATATTACATTCTGAACTAAATTGCATTGGCAGTGTATCCTCTTCTGGAACTAGTCAGACACTACATATTACATTCTGAACTGAATTGCATTGGCAGTGTATCCTCTTCTGCCAGATGGATGAAGATCCCCGTCTTTTTCTCTTCCTCTTTGTCTTTAGGGAGCCCCGGGCCCAATCGGCCTTCCCGGTAAAATTGGACAGACTGGATCTCAAGTAAGACCCTTACCATTGTTGTCTTATGTCAGATAGCATACGTTACAGAATCTGTTAGCTACTCTTCATCTTCATCATTTCATTCCCACCATCCTCTTGCTCCCTCTTCTCTCAGGGCATATTGGGAGCACCTGGACATCCAGGAATTCCAGGACCGCCAGGAAAACCAGTAAGTTTACACCTAGAACCAGCAAGAAACTAGTAAAACAACATGTAGTACAAGTAAAAACCAGTAAGTTTACACCTAGAACCAGCAAGAAACTAGTAAAACAACATGTAGTACAAGTAAAAAACAGTAAGTTTACACCTAGAACCAGCAAGAAACTAGTAAAACAACATGTAGTACAAGTAAAAACCAGTAAGTTTACACCTAGAACCAGCAAGAAACTAGTAAAACAACTTGTATTACAAGTAAAAACCAGTAAGTTTACACCTAGAACCAGCAAGAAACTAGTAAAACAACATGTAGTACAAGTAAAAACCAGTAAGTTTACACCTAGAACCAGCAAGAAACTAGTAAAACAACATGTAGTACAAGTAAAAACCAGTAAGTTTACACCTAGAACCAGCAAGAAACTAGTAAAACAACATGTAGTACAAGTAAAAACCAGTAAGTTTACACCTAGAACCAGCAAGAAACTAGTAAAACAACATGTAGTACAAGTAAAAACCAGTAAGTACACACCTACCACCAAACCGGCAAACCAGCAAGTACAAACCTAGTAATAAAAACCAGTAAATTAAAACTTGTAGGAAACCAGTAAGATGTTGTGGGCTGTAATAAGTAATAAATAAAACGTGTAAGAAACCAATAACTTACCGCAAAAGAAAAACGTTTCGTTACAAGCAAGAAACCATTGTTCCAGAGATAACCCAATAATCCCAGTCCAGATGACCAGTACATTCTCACCAGTAAGTGTACCAGTACGCTCCCCAGAGCAGCTCAATGAAGCATAATTGTAGACAGAGCTGTGTGTGTCTCTTAGCTCCCCAGTTCTTCTACAATGTACACAGTGAGTGATTTCAGGTGGGGAGCAGCCTCACAGAGAGTGATGCTCCCAGCCATGGGGAGTCTATTTGTCTTGGTTTACCGGTGTTGCAGAGTAAATAAAGTCCCATTAGATCTGGCTCCCCTGTCTCATCTCACTGCTCCCTGAATACCTCAGCTGAGGGGGGCCATGTTGTACTGAAACTCAGTATACACACAGTCAGAACAGCTGCCTCAGCACTGTCTTAAACAATGATCTCCCTAGTCTTCCTCTTTCTCTCTCTCTCTCTCTCTCTCTCTCTCTCTCTCTCTCTCTCTCTCTCTCTCTCTCTCTCTCTCTCTCTCTCTCTCTCTCTCTCTCTCTCTCTCTCTCTCTCTCTCTCTCTCTCTCTCTCTCGCTCACTTCATCTGTCTTCTGTCTTCTTTGCATATTTCTCTATTCAAACATATATTGTTGTCACTCTCTCTTTCTCTAGGGACCTCCAGGGAAGTTCTTGGGCGGAGAGGAGGGCAGCGCAGACTTCCAGGTAAGATCCCTCTACACCTCCTCCTGTCGTTTGTCTTTTCTGTTTCTATCTGTACTACTCCAATGTACCTGTTCAACTCCACTGTACCTGTTCAACTCCACTGTATCTGTTCTACCCGGCTGTACCTGTTCTACTCCACTGTATCTGTTCTACTCCACTGTATCTGTTCAACTCCAATGTACCTGTTCAACTCCAATGTATCTGTTCTACCCGACTGTACCTGTTCTACTCCACTGTACCTGTTCTACTCCACTGTACCTGTTCTACTCCACTGTACCTGTTCTACTCCACTGTACCTGTTCAACTCCACTGTATCTGTTCTACCCCACTGTATCTGTTCAACTCCAATGTATCTGTTCTACCCGACTGTACCTGTTCTACTCCACTGTACCTGTTCTACTCCACTGTACCTGTTCTACTCCACTGTACCTGTTCAACTCCACTGTATCTGTTCTACCCCACTGTATCTGTTCTACCCCACTGTATCTGTTCAACTCCAATGTACCTGTTCAACTCCAATGTATCTGTTCTACCCGACTGTACCTGTTCTACTCCACTGTATCTGTTCTACCCCACTGTATCTGTTCTACTCCACTGTATCTGTTCTACTCCACTGTATCTGTTCTACACCACTGTATCTGTTATACTCCACTGTACCTGTTCAACTCCAATGTACCTGTTCTACTCCACTGTATCTGTTCTACTCCACTGTATCTGTTCTACTCCACTGTATCTGTTCTACTCCACTGTATCTGTTCTACTCCACTGTATCTGTTCTATTCCACTGTATCTGTTCTACCCCACTGTATCTGTTCTCCTCCACTGTATCTGTTCTATTCCACTGTATCTGTTCTACTCCACTGTATCTGTTCTACTCCACTGTATCTGTTCTACCCCACTGTATCTGTTATACTCCACTGTACCTGTTCAACTCCAATGTACCTGTTCTACTCCACTGTATCTGTTCTACTCCACTGTATCTGTTCTACTCCACTGTATCTGTTCTACTCCACTGTATCTGTTCTATTCCACTGTATCTGTTCTACTCCACTGTATCTGTTCTACTCCACTGTATCTGTTCTACTCCACTGTATCTGTTCTATTCCACTGTATCTGTTCTACCCCACTGTATCTGTTCTCCTCCACTGTACCTGTTCAACTCCACTGTATCTGTTCTACCCCACTGTATCTGTTCAACTCCAATGTACCTGTTCAACTCCAATGTATCTGTTCTACCCCACTGTATCTGTTCAACTCCAATGTACCTGTTCAACTCCAATGTATCTGTTCTACCCGACTGAACCTGTTCTACTCCACTGTATCTGTTCTACTCCACTGTATCTGTTCTACTCCACTGTATCTGTTCTACACCACTGTATCTGTTATACTCCACTGTACCTGTTCAACTCCAATGTACCTGTTCTACTCCACTGTATCTGTTCTACTCCACTGTATCTGTTCTACTCCACTGTATCTGTTCTACTCCACTGTATCTGTTCTACTCCACTGTATCTGTTCTATTCCACTGTATCTGTTCTACCCCACTGTATCTGTTCTCCTCCACTGTATCTGTTCTATTCCACTGTATCTGTTCTACTCCACTGTATCTGTTCTACTCCACTGTATCTGTTCTACCCCACTGTATCTGTTATACTCCACTGTACCTGTTCTACTCCACTGTATCTGTTCTACTCCACTGTATCTGTTCTACTCCACTGTATCTGTTCTACTCCACTGTATCTGTTCTATTCCACTGTATCTGTTCTACTCCACTGTATCTGTTCTACTCCACTGTATCTGTTCTACTCCACTGTATCTGTTCTATTCCACTGTATCTGTTCTACCCCACTGTATCTGTTCTCCTCCACTGTATCTGTTCTATTCCACTGTATCTGTTCTACCCCACTGTATCTGTTCTCCTCCACTGTATCTGTTCTATTCCACTGTATCTGTTCTACTCCACTGTACCTGTTCAACTCCAATGTACCTGTTCTACTCCACTGTATCTGTTCTATTCCACTGTATCTGTTCTACTCCACTGTATCTGTTCTACTCCACTTTATCTGTTCTACTCCACTGTATCTGTTCTATTCCACTGTATCTGTTCTACCCCACTGTATCTGTTCTACTCCACTGTATCTGTTCTACTCCACTGTATCTGTTCTACCCCACTGTATCTGTTCTACTCCACTGTATCTGTTCTACCCCACTGTATCTATTCTACTCCACTGTATCTGTTCTACTCCACTGTATCTGTTCTACTCCACTGTACCTGTTCTACTCCACTGTATCTGTTTTACTCCACTGTATCTGTTCTACTCCACTGTACCTGTTCTACTCCACTGTATCTGTTCTACTCCACTGTATCTGTTCTACCCCACTGTATCTGTTCTACTCCACTGTATCTGTTCTACTCCACTGTATATGTTCTACCCCACTGTATCTGTTCTACCCCACTGTATCTGTTCTACTCCACTGTATCTGTTCTACCACACTGTATCTGTTCTACTCCACTGTATCTGTTCTACCCCACTGTACCTGTTCTACCCCACTGTACCTGTTCTACTCCACTGTATCTGTTCTACTCCACTGTATCTGTTCTACTCCACTGTACCTGTTCTACTCCACTGTACCTGTTCTACTCCACTGTATCTGTTCTACTCCACTGTATCTGTTCTACTCCACTGTACCTGTTCTACCCCACTGTACCTGTTCAACTCCAATGTACCTGTTGTACCCCACTGTACCTGTTCTACCCCACTGTATCTGTTCTACTCCACTGTATCTGTTCTACTCCACTGTATCTGTTCTACTCCACTGTATCTGTTCTACCCCACTGTACCTGTTCAACTCCAATGTACCTGTTCTACTCCACTGTACCTGTTCTACTCCACTGTATCTGTTCTACTCCACTGTACCTGTTCTACTCCACTGTACCTGTTCTACCCCACTGTATCTGTTCTACTCCACTGTACCTGTTCTACCCCACTGTATCTGTTCTACTCCACTGTATCTGTTCTACTCCACTGTATCTGTTCTACTCCACTGTATCTGTTCTACCCCACTGTATCTGTTCTACCCCACTGTATCTGTTCTACTCCACTGTATCTGTTCTACTCCACTGTATCTGTTCTACTCCACTGTATCTGTTCTACCCCACTGTACCTGTTCTACCCCACTGTATCTGTTCTACTCCACTGTATCTGTTCTACTCCACTGTATATGTTCTACCCCACTGTACCTGTTCTACCCCACTGTACCTGTTCTATCCCACTGTATCTGTTCTACCCCACTGTATCTGTTCTACTCCACTGTATCTGTTCTACTCCACTGTATCTGTTCTACCCCACTGTACCTGTTCTACCCCACTGTATCTGTTCTACCCCACTGTATCTGTTCTACCCCACTGTATCTGTTCTACCCCACTGTATCTGTTCTACTCCACTGTATCTGTTCTACCCCACTGTATCTGTTCTACTCCACTGTATCTGTTCTACCCCACTGTATCTGTTCTACCCCACTGTATCTGTTCTACTCCACTGTACCTGTTCTACCCCACTGTATCTGTTCTACTCCACTGTATCTGTTCTACCCCACTGTATCTGTTCTACTCCACTGTACCTGTTCTACCCCACTGTATCTGTTCTACTCCACTGTATATGTTCTACCCCACTGTACCTGTTCTACCCCACTGTACCTGTTCTACCCCACTGTATCTGTTCTACCCCACTGTATCTGTTCTACTCCACTGTATCTGTTCTACACCACTGTATCTGTTCTACTCCACTGTATCTGTTCTCCTCCACTGTATCTGTTATACTCCACTGTACCTGTTCTACTCCACTGTACCTGTTCTACCCCACTGTATCTGTTCTACTCCACTGTATCTGTTATACTCCACTGAATCTGTTCTACTCCACTGTACCTGTTCTACTCCACTGTACCTGTTCTACCCCACTGTATCTGTTCTACCCCACTGTATCTGTTCTACTCCACTGTATCTGTTCTACTCCACTGTATCTGTTCTACTCCACTGTATCTGTTCTACTCCACTGTATCTGTTCTACACCACTGTATCTGTTCTACTCCACTGTATCTGTTCTCCTCCACTGTATCTGTTATACTCCACTGTACCTGTTCTACTCCACTGTACCTGTTCTACCCCACTGTATCTGTTCTACTCCACTGTATCTGTTATACTCCACTGAATCTGTTATACTCCACTGTACCTGTTCTACTCCACTGTACCTGTTCTACCCCACTGTATCTGTTCTACCCCACTGTATCTGTTCTACTCCACTGTATCTGTTCTACTCCACTGTATCTGTTCTACTCCACTGTATCTGTTCTACACCACTGTACCTGTTCTACTCCACTGTATCTGTTCTACTCCACTGTATCTGTTCTCCTCCACTTTATCTGTTCTACTCCACTGTACCTGTTCTACCCCACTGTACATGTTCTACCCCACTGTATCTGTTCTACTCCACTGTATCTGTTCTACTATCCTGTACCTGTTCTACCCCACTGTACCTGTTCTACACCACTGTATCTGTTCTACTCCACTGTACATGTTCTACCCCACTGTATTTGTTCTACCCCACTGTACCTGTTCTACTCCACTGTATCTGTTCTCCTCCACTGTATCTATTCTACTCCACTGTATCTGTTCTACTCCACTGTATCTGTTCTACTCCACTGTACCTGTTCTACCCCACTGTACATGTTCTACCCCACTGTATCTGTTCTACTCCTATGTACCTGTTCTACCCCACTGTACCTGTTCTACCCCACTGTATCTGTTCTACTCCACTGTATCTGTTCTACTCTCCTGTACCTGTTCTACCCCACTGTATCTGTTCTACTCCACTGTACCTGTTCTACACCACTGTATCTGTTCTACCCCACTGTACCTGTTCTACCCCACTGTATCTGTTCTACTCCACTGTATCTGTTCTACCCCACTGTATCTGTTCTACTCCACTGTATCTGTTCTACTCCACTGTACCTGTTCTACCCCACTGTATCTGTTCTACCCCACTGTACCTGTTCTACCCCACTGTATCTGTTCTACCCCACTGTATCTGTTCAACTCCACTGTATCTGTTCTACCCCACTGTATCTGTTCTACTCCACTGTACCTGTTCTACCCCACTGTACCTGTTCTACCCCACTGTACCTGTTCTACTCCACTGTATCTGTTCTACTCCACTGTATCTGTTCTACTCCACTGTATCTGTTCTACCCCACTGTATCTGTTCTACTCCACTGTATCTGTTCTACTCCACTGTATCTGTTCTACTCCACTGTACCTGTTCTACCCCACTGTACCTGTTCTACCCCACTGCACCTGTTCTACTCCACTGTATCTGTTCTACTCCACTGTATCTGTTCTACTCCACTGTATCTGTTCTACTCCACTGTATCTGTTCTACCCCACTGTATCTGTTCTACTCCACTGTATCTGTTCTACTCCACTGTACCTGTTCTACCCCACTGTACCTGTTCTACCCCACTGTACCTGTTCTACTCCACTGTATCTGTTCTACTCCACTGTATCTGTTCTACCCCACTGTATCTGTTCTACTCCACTGTATCTGTTCTACTCCACTGTATCTGTTCTACTCCACTGTATCTGTTCTACTCCACTGTATCTGTTATACTCCACTGTATCTGTTCTACTCCACTGTATCTGTTCTACCCCACTGTACCTGTTCTACCCCACTGTATCTGTTCTACCCCACTGTATCTGTTCTACTCCACTGTACCTGTTCTACTCCACTGTATCTGTTCTACCCCACTGTACCTGTTCTACTCCACTGTATCTGTTCTACCCCACTGTATCTGTTCTACTCCACTGTATCTGTTCTACCCCACTGTATCTGTTCTACCCCACTGTATCTGTTCTACTCCACTGTATCTGTTCTATTCCACTGTATCTGTTCTACCCCACTGTACCTGTTTTTCCCCACTGTATCTGTTATACTCCACTGTATCTGTTCTACCCCACTGTACCTGTTCTACCCCACTGTATCTGTTCTACCCCACTGTATCTGTTCTATTCCACTGTATCTGTTCTACCCCACTGTATCTGTTCTACCCCACTGTATCTGTTCTACCCCACTGTATCTGTTCTACCCCACTGTATCTGTTCTACACCACTGTACCTGTTCAACTCCAATGTATCTGTTCTACTCCACTGTACCTGTTCTACTAAACTCCAAGCCCAAAGCATGTAGGATCCATCCTCAATGACAGAGTTCCTGGCAGTCTGGTCATAGCTTGTGTTGCCTCTGATACAGGATATAGACAGAGATCTTTCTGGTTTGGTGGCACTAAACCCTACAGAAAAAGTACAAGTCCTAAGCCAAGTCCTATACTGAGTGCCCAACATAGGGGAGCTGGTTATAGGGGAGCTGGTTATAGGGGAGCTGGTTATAGGGGAGGGGTTTGTGTGGCAGTGTCAGCTCTAGTGACAGGAGGAACTAGAGTCCTCTAGAGTCCTCATCAATTCCTCTCTCCTTTTTTCTCCTCCTCCCTCGCTCTCATTAGAGAGGGGTCCTCTCACAGAAGATTCACACTCTTTCTCTCATAAACTATCTCTCTCTCCCTCCCTCTCTCTCCTTTCATCTGACACCGAAAGAGGATTCACAGCCTCCCTCAATCCCCTCTCACTTCCTTCATCCATGCACCCCCCCCCCCCCCCCCCCCGCCCTCTTCATCCATGTCCATCATACTGTAATGTTGCTTTGTTCACTTTTGGCCGAGGAGGAGATTCAATTATACTTAGACTTTTGACTTTGGTGTTCTCCTCACTCTTCCTCCTCCCCATAGACTCTTAGAAAAAACATTTTGTGTTCCGGGTAGAACCCTTCCGGGGTGCAAAAATTGACCGTTTTGGTGTACCTTCCGTCCTCTCTTTCTCTCTCAACAACCTCTTTCTTTCTTTCTTTCTGTCTTTCTGTCTGTCTTTCTTTCTTTCTTTCTTTCTTTCTTTCTTTCTTTCTTTCTTTCTTTCTTTCTATCTCTCTCTCTCTCTCTCTCTCGCTACAGTGTCCAATCAACTGCCCAGCAGGGCCTAAGGGTCCCCAGGGACTGCAGGGGGTCAAGGTAAGTGAGTCATCATCAGGAAAAAAACAAGATATTTTCCCATCAAAATCAAAATAAGGTTATTCTGTATTCTGTGTACAGTATTCCTGTAGGTGCCGCTGTCATTTATTGGCTGAATAAATAGTTCATTGATTTAAACATCTATTTCTATTTATTAGGGATCCCCATTAGCTGTTGCCAAGGCAGCAGCTACTCTTCCTGGGGTGCAAACATTACATATAAAACAAAAGATAAATCAGTCCATAATATAACATTATTACACAACTACATATCTACAATACAAAATGTAATATCACCATACAACAATATTACAAGGTATGTGTGTGTAGCGTGCGTGTGCTAGCTGTTGTGTGTGTATGTGTGTGTCTGTACCTTTGTGTGTGTCTCTTCACAGTCCCCACTGTTCCATAAGGTCTATTCTTATCTGTTTTTTCAATCTGATTCTACTGCTTGCATTATTTACCTGATGTGGAATAGAGTTCCATGTAGTCATGGCTCTATGTAATACTGTGCGCCTCCCATAGTCTGTTCTGGACTTGGCATGTCTTGTGGGGTATGCATGGACATCTATTACTGTGATAAGGATGTTATAACAGTAAACTAACCTAATATTCTCTTTTAGGGACACAAAGGTCGTGCTGGTGTGCTGGGAGAGCCTGGTAGCATTGGGAAACTGGTGAGTCTTATCGAGTCTGCTTATCTGTTTATTGACGTCCCAGCGTTTCTGTGTTTTGTGGGTCTCTGTCTAATCATTGACACCTGCAAGTGCATCCACAACAAAGTTTAATAGGCTACAGATGCATGGTCCTGGATCTATCTGAATCATTTATATCTTACAATCATTTGGGGGTGCAAAAAGCAGTCTTTTCACACACACACACACACATACACACACACACACACACACACACACACACACACACACACACACACACACACACACACACACACACACACACACACACACACACACACACACACACACACACACACACACACACACACACACACACACACACACACACACACACACACACACACACACACACACACACACACACACACACACACACACACACACACACACACACACACACACACCAGTAGAAGAAGCAGGCTTAGCGCTAATGAAGCCCCCTGAGGCACATGACTGGCACTAATCTGGGTGAGATTAGTCAGGCCTGGCCCGGGCAGCCAGGCAGCACGCAGCGAGTTCAGATGAAAGGGATGGTTGAGAGCCAGGTACATGTGGAGTGGATAAGAGAGTAGGAGTTAGAGCGGCCTACTCAGCCTGGTGCTTTAAGCAGAGCTAATGAGCCCCCAGTGGGACCTGAGACACTCCTCCAGAGTAGGAAGGTTTAGCACCTGATCTGCACTCTGTCTGTCTCAGTCTGGCACTGCACTGCTGATCACTGCTCAGTGACTGAGTCAGAGGCACTAACATGAACACACACAGAGAACACTTCATTCTACTGGCCGGTTTCAGTTAGCTTCTATTTACTAAGGAGTTATGTGGAAGAGATAATCAGCTGGCACCATTACATACATGAAACACTTTGAGATGTTATGTCTTTTTATTTCTATCTTCACCCCCTCTCTCTCTCTCTCTCTCTCTCTCTCTCTCTCTCTCTCTCTCTCTCTCTCTCTCTCTCTCTCTCTCTCTCTCTCTCTCTCTCTCAGGGTACAAAGGGAGAGGTCGGCGTCTCTGGGGAACAGGGAATCCCAGGACCCCCGGTAATGACCTTCATCTACCTATGACTGAACTTACATACACAATGTTTATTTTTTGTATATATATTTTGTTACCCCTTTTTCTCCCCAATTTCGTGGTATCCAATTAGTAGTTACAGTCTTGTCTCATCGCTGCAACTCCCGTACGGACTCAGGAGAGGTCAGGAGAGGTGATCAAGAGCCGTGCGTTCTCCGAAACACAACCCAACCAAGCCGCACTCCTTCTTGACACAATGCCCACTTAACCCGGAAGCCAGCCGCACCAATGTGTCGGAGGAAACACCGTAAACCTGGCGACCATGTCAGCGTGCACTGTGCCCGGCCCGCCACAGGAGTCGCTAGTGCGCGATGGGACAAGGACATCCCTGCCGGCCAAACCCTCCCCTAACCCAGACGATGCTGGGCCAATTGTGCGCCGCCCCATGGGTCTCCCAGTCGCGACTGACTGCGACAGAGCCTGGACTCGAACCCAGAATCTCTAGTGGCACAGCTAACACTGCGATGTATAGATACACAATGTTATGAAAACATTATAGTACAGCAATATGGTCAGAGCCCAGACGTTGTGAGAATGAAATACAGATATGATGCCACTTTTACATATGCAACATCGACACAATGTCCTTTATTTCAACTCTCTTTCTCTCCATGTCAGGGTCCTATGGGATTGAGGGGTTACCCTGGAATGATGGGCCCCAAGGGAGAGGTGGTAAGTTAAAACACCTCTCTACGGTCCTTTACCACACTCCCTCCATCCACCACACTTTGCATCCCTCTACCTCATATGGAGAGAATCCCAAACTCTCTCTCTCTCTCTCTCTCTCTCTCTCTCTCTCTCTCTCTCTCTCTCTCTCTCTCTCTGTCTTTTTCCCCCTCCCCCCCTTCTCTCTCTTTCTCTGGGTGTTGTCTGGGGCCACTGTTCCTCCATCTATAGTTAATGATCCAGGAGAGTCATCCATCTTAGCATTAGCTGTGTTAGTCAAGTTAGCGCCCAGGCCCAGCTAGGTGCCAAGCAGAATGGTTGGCTGTTTGTGTATATCTCATCTTTGTCAAAAGTACTAATCGCTACCTGATAATCATCCTTTTATCACAGTGGTTAGCATGTTAGTGCTCATTAGCATGTACATAGATACTGAAGGAGATACATAAATATAAATAAGAGTCGAAACATACAAGGCATTTATTACTATGCATGACCATTAATCTACTTCCTGAAATGCCAATGAGCAGGAAGTGACTCATTATCATTTCCTATATCTCGCAGGGACCTCGTGGTTACAAAGGCATCAACGGACCAGTTGGCCAACCTGGACCCCCAGTAAGTATCTAGGTCTTGGAAACTGGTATTTCCCATTGTGAGTTGATGGGTTTAATTGATAAATCTGATCAGAAGTGTTTGTCTCTCCCCGGTAGGGTGAGGAGGGACCCCAGGGACCACCTGGAGAGGCTGGGAAGAAAGGAGATTTGGTGAGTGTTTTATCTACCAGCTATCCATCTTCTCATCAGTAGCTAACTTACTCACACGGATGAAGATGATGATAATGAACATGATGTTGATGAAGATTATGATAATAATCTTTTCTACAGGGTGGCCGAGGTATCAAGGGCCCACAGGGAGCTGTTGGCAAGAAGGGAGAGAACGTGAGTGAACACCCTGACTTCCCCCCCCTTCTATTTAATATTCTAGTCTGGTATCTACTATTACTACAATGTAACACAGTCTACTGTTCATATTCTAGTCTAGTATCTACTATTACTACAATGCAACACAGTCTACTGTTCATATTCTAGTCTGGTATCTACTATTACTACAATACAACACAGTCTACTGTTCATATTCTAGTCTGGTATCTACTATTACTACAATGTAACACAGTCTACTGTTCATATTCTAGTCTAGTATCTATTATTACTACAATGCAACACAGTCTACTGTTCATATTCTAGTCTGGTATCTACTATTACTACAATATAACACAGTCTATTGTTCATATTCTAGTCTGGTATCTACTATTACTACAATGTAACACAGTCTACTGTTCATATTCTAGTCTGGTATCTACTATTACTACAATGTAACACAGTCTACTGTTCAAATTCTAGCCTGGTATCTATTACTACAATGTAACACAGTCTATTGTTCATATTATAGTCTGGTATCTACTATTACTATAATGTAACACAGTCTACTGTTCATATTATAGTCTGGTATCTACTATTACTACAATGTAACACAGTCTACTGTTCATATTCTAGTCTGGTATCTACTATTACTACAATACAACACAGTCTACTGTTCATATTCTATTCTGGTATCTACTATTACTACAATACAACACAGTCTACTGTTCATATTCTATTCTGGTATCTACTATTACTACAATACAACACAGTCTACTGTTCATATTCTATTCTGGTATCTACTATTACTACAATACAACACAGTCTACTGTTCATATTCTAGTCTGGTATCTACTATTACTACAATGTAACACAGTCTATTGTTCATATTCTAGTCTGGTATCTACTATTACTACAATACAACACAGTCTACTGTCCATATTCTTGTCTGGTATCTACTATTACTACAATGTAACACAGTCTACCGTTCATATTCTAGTCTGGTATCTACTATTACTACAATGTAACACAGTCTACTGTTCATATTCTAGTCTGGTATCTACTATTACTACAATGTAACACCGTCTACTGCTCATATTCTAGTCTGGTATCTACTATTACTACAATGTAACACAGTCTACTGTTCATATTCTAGTCTGGTATCTACTATTACTACAATGTAACACAGTCTACTGTCCATATTCTAGTCTGGTATCTACTATTACTACAATACAACACAGTCTACTGTTCATATTCTAGTCTGGTATCTACTATTACTACAATGTAACACAGTCTACTGTCCATATTCTAGTCTGGTATCTACTATTACTACAATGTAACACAGTCTACTGTCCATATTCTAGTCTGGTATCTACTATTACTACAATGCAACACAGTCTACTGTTCATATTCTAGTCTGGTATCTACTATTACTACAATGTAACACAGTCTACTGTTCATATTCTAGTCTGGTATCTACTATTACTACAATGCAACACAGTCTACTGTGTCGGAGCTATTAACTGTGTTGGAGATATGGTTAGCTGTACAGTATTATGGTAACTTCTGTCTGGTGTTTCAGGGTCTGCCTGGTATTGATGGAAAGGACGGCACTCCTGGCATCCCTGGAATCAAGGTAAGGCCTGGCGTAGATGTAATCTATGCACCTGTAGCTGTAGTTGTAGCTGTCCCTGGATCTTACTTGGATTAATCTACGCCAGGCATCATCACCATTATCATCATCACTATTATCATCATCACCATTATCATCATCAACATTACTAGAGACAGCAGGAGCGGTAGAGATACTCTTAATGATCAGCTATGAAAAGCCAACTGACATTTACTCCTGAGGTGCTGAGGTGCTGACTTGCTGCACCCTCGACAACTACTGTGATTATTATTATTTGACCATGCTGGTCATTTATGAACATTTGAACGTCTTGGCCATGTTTACATTTACATTTAAGTCTCCACCCGGCACAGCCAGAAGAGGACTGGCCACCCCTCATAGCCTGGTTCCTCTCTAGGTTTCTTCCTAGGTTTTGGCCTTTCTAGGGAGTTTTTCCTAGCCACCGTGCTTCTACACCTGCATTGCTTGCTGTTTGGGGTTTTAGGCTGGGTTTCTGTACAGCACTTTGAGATATCAACTGATGTAAGAAGGGCTATATAAATACATTTGATTTGATGTGGCGGTGATGAATATGGTGATGATGATAAAGATGATCATAATAATGATGATGATAATGGTGATGTAATGGTGGTGATAATACTGCTGCTGGTGGTGGTGATGATAATGGTGGTGATGATAATGGTGGGGATAATGATAACGACGACAATGATAATAGTGATGATGAAGACAGTGTTGGTAATGGTGATAATGATGATGATGGCGATGAGAAAGGTCATGTTGATAATGTTGATGATGATAATGTCGATGATGGCAATGATAAAGGTGATGTTGATAATGGTGATGTTAATAATGGTGATGTTGATAAAGGTGATGTTGATAATGGTGATGTTGATAATGGTGATGTTGATAAAGGTGATGTTGATAATGGTGATGTTGATAATGGTGATGTTGATAATGATGATGTTAATAATGGTGATGGTGATAAAGGTGATGGCGATAATGGTGATGTTGATAATGGTGATGGTGATGTTAATAATGGTGATGTTGATAATGGTGATGTTAATAATAGTGATGTTAATAATAGTGATGTTGATAATGGTGATGTTAATTATGGTGATGGTGATAATGGTGATGTTAATACTAGTGATGTTAATAATAGTGCTGTTAATAATGGTGATGGTGATACAGGTGGATGTTGATAATGGTGATGTTAATAATAGTGATGTTGATAATGGTGATGTTAATAATAGTGATGTTGATAATGGTGATGTTAATAATGGTGATGGTGATAATGTGGTGATGATAATGATAATAATGATGATGTTGATGATGATGAGTCTCTTCTTCCTCTCTCTGCAGGGTGCCCCAGGGCAGGCTGGGAGGCCTGGTGGTCCCGGTCACCAGGGAACAGCAGTGAGTAGCAAGTTTGGTATCCAAAAGCGTGTGTTAATGTGTGTGTTAATGTGTGTGTGTTCGTGTGCCCATCGTTATGATTGTGAGAAGGAAAGAGAGAGAGAGAGAGATTGACCTCAGTTAGTCCATGTAAACAAACCCAGCTCTAACCACTCATTGTCACCCAGAACAGGTAAAGGGTGAGTCTCCTCACCTCCATAAGTCACCCCCCACATGCACAGAACAAAAAAAACAGACAGACAAAAAACGAGCTGGGAATTATCTGTGTTTTCTGGGCAAGCGTCCAGCTTGACCCTTAGACTCGAGCCTTTTTGGAATTTAAACCACCTTGAAATTGCTGCATCTCTCCACCGGCGGGTGATTCATCATAATCAAATGTTTGTGTGTGTGTGTGTGTGTGTGTGTGTGTGTGTGTGTGTGTGTGTGAGAGAGAGGTAATGGAGCTTGGGAGTTCTATGATACACACCATCAAAGTTGAACAAGGTAGCAAACTTTTAAAACTGGCACATAGATTATCATCTACCCAGCGATGGCAGTAGCCACACACACACACACACACACACACACACACACACACACACACACACACACACACACACACACACACACACACACACACACACACACACACACACACACACACACACACACACACACACACACACACCCACACACACACACACACACACACACACACACACACACACACACACACACACACACACACACACACACACACACACACACACACACACACACACACACACACGCGCACACACACTGTCTGGCCACTGCTGTGACACCAACATCACTGAAAAGCTTGAAGACAGTCACTTGTAAAGTAGACACATAGAATTAGGGGTCACTTAGAAGTTCTTTATTTGACCTTTGACCTTCTCTTTGACCTTGTCTCTCTGATAGGGTTTGCCTGGCAGCCCCGGAACCAAGGGTGGACCTGGAGGCAAGGTAAGGCTATGACCAATCATCACCTTTCATTGTCCTTCTGCATCACCACAATAAAGAAAATAGGAAGGACATTTAACGTGCTTAGACTCCCTCAACTGATAACCACTTCCTGTTCTGTTTCCCTACAGGGAGAGCCTGGTCCCAGAGGCCATGTTGGAATGTCTGGTGCCCCAGGACCTCAGGTAGGTCACCTCACTTGCTCATGTGTTTGTTTGTTTTTCACACACCAGAATGCAGATTTATATTGTGGCTGTTGCTGATATGAGGATCTTAACTCTCTCGCTCTCTTTCTTTCTTTCTCTCTCTCTCTCTCTCTCTCTCTCTCTCTCTCTCTCTCTCTCTCTCTCTCTCTCTCGCTCGCTCTTTTCTTTCTCTCTCTCTCTCTCTCTCTCTCTCTCTCTCTCTCTCTCTCTCTCTCTCTCTCTCTCTCTCTCTCTCTCTCTCTCTCTCTCTCTCTCTCTCTCTCTCTCTCTCTCTCTCTCTCTCTCTCTCTCTCGCTCTCTCGCTCTCTTGCTCTCGCTCTCTCTCTCTCTGTCTTTCTCTCTAATGAGAAGGTGTTGTCTGGGGCCACTGTTCCTCCTTCTGTAGTTAGAGATGCAGGAGAGCCATCCTTCTATGCGTTAACATTAGCTGTGTTAGCCAGTTAGAGCCCAGGCCTGTCTACATGCCAAGCATAATGGCTGGCTGTTTGTGTTGAGCTCATAAGACAGAAGTGCTAATCGCTATGTACTAATCATCCTTTTTTTTTCTCTCTCTCTCTCTCTCTCTCTCTCTCTCTCTCTCTCTCTCTCTCTCTCTCTCTCTCTCTCTCTCTCTCTCTCTCTCTCTCTCTCTCTCTCTCTCTCTCTCTCTCTCTCTCTCTCTCTCTGTCAGGGTGAGCCTGGTCTTCCTGGTGAAGCTGGTATGGAGGGTGTTCCTGGTCCTAAGGTATCTTCTCCCACAATCCATCATTATAACAAGTCACCATCACTATAACTCTCTCTCTCTCTCTGATCCCTCTCTTTCTCCTCCTCTCTCCTTCTCTCCCTCAGGGTGACAGAGGCCAGAGGGGAGCTGTAGGGCCACATGGTTTTGTCGGCAAGGCAGTAAGTCACTTCTGCACAGCTCAGCACAACATACAGTTTAGTCTAAATCAGTGGTTGTCTTTACTTGACCAACAAGTCGGCACACATCTAGGCAGGAATATAATCTAAGTGTTGTTGTGTCTCTGCAGGGCAACAAGGGTATGAGAGGACCCATGGGTGTTCCAGGGGCTCAAGGCATCTCAGGAACTAAGGGAGACAAGGTGTGTGTTTTGTGTTTGTGTGTATGTGTGTAAAATACATATATGCTTTTGTGTGCTCTTGCATCTGTTAGTTTGCGGAGGTGTATGTATCGAGACATTGTTTGAATGTGTCCGTGCGAGTGCATCGTGTGTTCGTTTGTGTTGAACATTGAAGTCACAATAGGGATTCATTTGAGTCGAATCATACACGTGATCATGCAGTTACCCAAACGGCCCAGTGGTGGCAATGTTGAACCACGAATCCTGCAGCCGTTCTCTCGCACAGAGCCTAAGCAATATAAATGATAGTACTAGAGTCATCATCTCCCATGTCTTTAGATGAAACTACATCTTTCTTACTGTGCGCTGTGTCTCCTGCAGTCCTTGGCCAGATCAATATATTGTCTTTGCTCTTTATTATAATGTATTATGTATTTACTGTGTGACTTGTCTGTCTTCACAGGGATTCCAAGGAAAAGTTGGGGCGAAGGGAGACTTTGTGAGTAGCAGTAAGCCTGTTACTTAAACCACGGCGTGGCCGCATGCTGAAGTATCCACAATGACTGCTATAGCAATACGCAATGGCCAATGATCAATTGATTTAACTTGTTCTTTCTCGTTCTCTCATCTTTCAGGGGGATCCTGGTGTAGAAGGCTTGGCTGGGGAGAAAGGAGAGACGGTGAGTGGCTTTATCAGGATGAGATGGGGGAGAAAATGCCTCATATCTTCAACTTCTTGAAGAGGAATGATTGAATCTAAGGGGAAAATTCAAACTTCCTAACTGTAGAGCCACAGTTAGCATTTCAGACTGGAGTGGACTGACCTGTCTGTATGTCTGTCTCTCTCTTTCTCGTCCTCTGACAGGGTTTGGGTGGTGAGCCTGGACCCAAAGGACAGGTAAGAACATCACTGGGGTCACATCCAATCACACCTCATTGATAGCAGATGGAAGCCAGTCAAAGATAGTCAAAGCTAATCAAAGCTAGTTGAAGCTAATCGAAGCTAGTGGAAGCTATTCAAAACTATTCAATACTAGTTGAAGCAAATCGAAGCTAGTTAAAACTTGTCAAATCTAGTCAATGCCAGTTAAACCTAGTTGGAACTAGTTAAAGCTAGTTGAAGCTAGTCAATGACATTTGAAGCTAGTTGAAGCTCGTCGAAGGTAAGTCGAAGTTAGTTGAAATTAGTTGAAGCTACTCAATGCTAATCAAATGCTATCTTAGCATCAAACAGTGCTGGATCTCATCTGTTCCTCTTTCCTCCACAGCAAGGAGTGAGGGGAGAGCTAGGGTTCAACGGCCCCACAGGAGACTCAGGTAAACCAGGAGACCAGGGACCAGGAGGACTGCCCGGGCCTCGTGGCCTCAACGGAGAGAGAGGACTGTCAGGCATGCCAGGAATCGTGGGGGCAGCGGTGAGTCCTAACGAGCAGGGGAAAAAAGCAGGGATTAGTGAGATTGTGGTGTGATTATACTGACGAGAGAATGCTAGTGACTGACTTATTGATTGATGATTGGTTGGTATGTTTTCTTTCCTCTCCTCTACCTTCCTTTCCTCTATCCACCATTTACCATCCTGTCATCCATCTTTCCCTCTCTCTCTCCCTCTCCTTGCTCCTCTACAGGGACGGGATGCATCTGACCAGCACATCATTGAGGTGGTTCTGAAGATGCTGCAAGGTAAGCGATCACAACATTATAAATCTGCTGAGTCTACTGAGTCTACTGAGTCTACCGTATCTGGGTAAAACATTGACTGTATATGTACTATAGCTAATATACATCCTCTATTCTCCTCATCCAGAGCGTCTAGCGGCTGTAGCGGTGAGCGCTAAGCGTGCCGTACTGGGTGGAGCCGGTGTCATGGGTCCCCCTGGTCCTCCTGGACCCCCAGGAGCTCCTGGTGGTCAGGGCCCACACGGCCTCACCGGCGCCCGTGGCATCCCTGGAATGTTTGGAGCCTCCGGCCAGATTGGCAACACCGGACTGAAAGGTAGAAATTGAAATTGGCGACGTTCCAGATAAAATGAGACACTGATCACTCAAAAAGTAATATAACTTAGAAAAGATCCCTAACCCCTCTCCACCCCTCCATCTTTCTCTTGTTCAGGAAAGAGAGGAGCAAAGGGAGACCGAGGAAATTCTGGCAAACCACATCCTGGCCAGCCAGGACCCCCTGGAATACCAGGTGAGACACCACATGCACTCTCCTAACACACGCACCACCCCCCACCCCCCCCACACACACACTTAGAAGTGACCTCCCTCTACACACCTATCCAGTTATTAACAAGGTGTACCAACTTACCTGAGGAAGTTACAGTGTAAAACTAAAACTCTCTTCAAAGGAATGTAGTAAATTAAATGGCTATCTCTTTCTCTCTCTCCTCCTCTACCTCCTCAGGTCCTCCTGGTATTGACGGCGTGGCTCGAAACGGTAAGCCTGGCGAGCGAGGCCCCCAGGGCTCGGCAGGAGAGGCTGGTCATCCCGGTAAGGCGGGCCCCACTGGTCTTCCAGGGTTCTGTGAGGCTGCAGCCTGCCTAGCTGCCTCTGCCTACACCTCCCCCAGACTACAGGACTCCGCCAGGGTCAAGGGCCCCGGAGTCTAACATGAGACCTCTCCATCAAGAGCCCCACAACACCAGGAGGGAGAGAGAGAGAGACAGACAGAAGAGAGAGAGGAGGGATAGAGGAGAGAGAAAGAGAGAGACCACTCTCCTTCATTGGATACCATTGATAGCGAGAAGTGGGGGCAATACGATCGTGAATGATGTTGTTCCCTGACCCCTAAACTGACGACCTTCAGTTCTACTGTTTAGAGACTCTGTTTGCAACACATACCACGCCCACCAATTTTAAATCACCATGATGACAGCCACTCACAGCCAATAACACCCCTCTGAATTTATAATCTCTGGTCAGGGATTGGCGGATGTAAATGTCAGTCACGTCCAACTGCCCCACCCCCACCACAGAGGGAGAGAGAATGAGAGAGAGACGTAGTGACATCTGAATATCATATCCAGTGACATTATTGATGATGTCATCATCAGCCGTAACCCCTGGACTGGGAGGAGCAGAGATATACTTTGAGTCCAGTGATTGGTGTTTTTGTTTTGTACCGTGGTCACTTTAAATTGGATTGATTTATATCTGAAATATTAATATTTAAATATATGTTTTGAAGCAAATAATGCAAGCATATGCCCACCTCCACTCCCCACCAAACAAGAGGTGCCTTACAAGTGTACACAAAGGTACCAATAAAATATTAAAATCAAAATCCACACACCATACCGTACCTTTGGAAGGTGTATTGCTAAACCTGTCACCTGTATGCTTGAGTGAAATAGTGAAACCCGATTTTTTGCCTCACATGTACAGTGCCACCCCCGTCTACTTTCGCCTCATTTAGAAACAAATGATTTCTTTAGATTTGATCTCTTCCTGTAGTTGCCTGGCAACAGCATATCCCGATGGGCACTCCCATCTATCTCCCATAATTTAGTGCTGTAAATCTTTGTAAATGTGTGTTGATTTTATGTAGAGAGAAAAAAAGAGGATGGGTTAGAATATGAACCAACCAAAACAACCCGTGTTAATGAACTTAATCAGCAATAAAGTTTCAAAGTTCAAATGACTGCTTTTCCAAACAGATCAGTTACACAAATCAATATTTATATGCCACTGTCAACTAACTTCCATGGAGTCAATCAATGTCAACATTCTAACAACACACAGGACTGATTCTTTTCATTAACAGAAGTGATTCTATTTGTTGTTCTTTATATGATTCATCTGTAAAGACGTAGGTTAGATTTTTTCCCCTGGTTGTTCAGGTCAACCAATTCCAAACCAATAAAGAAGAACGTTTTGTAAAAACCTGAATGTTCTTCTCTCTCATGTGGGAACTGTTGGAGCTCTGAAAAGAAACGAATGTACAAAAATGACATGGCCTTTATTCCATTGGGCTTAGAGACGGGTTAATGGATAGAGTCTAGACTTTCTCTGTCTGTGTGCCACACTCCAGTCTAGTCATTGCTGGTGATGCACCCTTTAAATTGGTTGCCAACTGTTTTCCAAGAAATATGAAAAGGTGAGATTTAAGTGCTGCGTAACTGCATGTAGTTTACTGCCTAGACTACAGGATAATGACATTCACTATTGTAGGGCTAGGTATTCTGGGTATAAAGCCTATACCATTTAGAGTGTCCCCAAACACCCAGTTCAGTTTCTGTCTTTCTTTAGTTGTATTTCTGCTGAATCATCTGCAGTTAATCCTGCCCTATTCTTCTGTGTGTAATACAACGTCATGCTCTCAAAGCTGCAGAAGTTAAGCTTCTGTGAAGGGCTAACCTGAAACGTTTTCCACTTGGACTCATTCACATAGTAGTATGAGTCTTACAGCTTGGAGTTTATACAAAATCCGCTCTAGCACTCTGCTTACTTGAAAAGCTACATCATTTAATTGGAGCGATAGTGAACGTTTTGTACCTAGTGTGCTTTCACTCAGAGAACAAAGAAAAGGCATTCCAATAAAAGACATTGATGGTAAGTATGGTAAAACTGAGTCACATTTTATACTTTGATGTGTAAAGTGTGTTAATCAACAACATCCTGACCAGACCACATCTGCTTAAAACATTTTATTATCTTTTTCTGAAAAGTTTTCATTAAAAAAGACATCTCTTGATAAAAAGTGATGCCAACATAAAACACACAACAGATATACTGAGAGTAGCAGGGGAACAGCTGTGTTGTTTCAACAAGATGTTTATGAAAGCTAGGAATGAAGAGAGGAGAAGTTTTGGGGTGCTTTGTTCAGTATAATTAGGGTCAGTAGGTTTTCCTGACCAGGAACTACTATGGACAGGTCAAAACATCAGGAAAACCTCATGGTCCTTCCAATAACAACTCAGAACATCCATATGAATCTAAACATGGTGACAAATCCCTTACACAGCTAGTGGTTACTGACACCCTGGCCTGTAGTGTATAGATGACAGGTTAAACTGCAAACATTCAAAACAACACAACATACAAGGCAGGAGACATACAAGTTGTACTCAGTAATGGATACGAGGAGAAGCTGATTGGCACAGTGATGCCAGCGACGGTTTGGGTGAAGATGCTAAACAGCCTCTCCTATGAAAATTCTGCCTGTTTCTCTTAGTGGTCATAAAGCATCTATTTCCGTTAAGTATGGCAAAATGACGGTAACTTGCCCAAAATCCCCAGGTCTTCCATAAATCCTGGTTGGAGAATTCCGAATGTTCTGCTTGTCCCTCTTCCAAACAAGGATTTCTGAAAACCCTGGGAACTTTTGGAAAGTTACCTGAATTTTGCAACCCTATTTCAGTTACAGTAACCAGTGGTGTGCTGGACGAGCAAATGATCCCTTTACAGTTGATCTGTTATTTCAGTTACAGTAACCAGTGGTGTGCTGGACGAGAAAATGATCCCTTTACAGTTGATCTGTTATTTCAGTTACAGTAACCAGTGGTGTGCTGGACGAGAAAATGATCCCTTTACAGTTGATCTGTTATTTCAGTTACAGTAACCAGTGGTGTGCTGGACGAGAAAATGATCCCTTTACAGTTGATCTGTTATTTCAGTTACAGTAACCAGTGGTGTGCTGGATGAGAAAATGATCCCTTTACAGTTGCTCTGTTGTCAAAAATGAGCTTGATGATGAAAGAGACTTGTTGATAAATTGCTACATAACTAGAAATGTAATTTGTTTGCCAGTTTTGAGGAAGTTTTGAAAATGATGTCATCTACTTTATACAAAGGCAAGCATGAAAATATCTTCCAAAGCATAATTTACCACCATATAGAAATCCAATTTACTTTCACATAAAAAGCTAATTTCTCTCCATTTCTTTTTTTAAATGAACAAATAACTCCACTTTGAAAGCTTATAAAAACCATACTCGTAGAGGATTCCTGACAGTTGACCATAGCGAAAACATGGTTAGCAATGTTGATGCCAAATCCAAAATGTATAAAAAGCTATTACATATAAATAGAAATATGTACAAAACAGGTTGGGAGGTGTACATTATGTTCTTCTCACGCAAACAGGGAAGAGAAGGTGAGAACTTCTCATAAGGCCATAATTTGAGGATATAGCGTACAGATCTGTTAAAGCATCAGCCATCATTCAAGTGATGAGGGAGTATATTCAAGCATAGAAATCAAACAAAATCTACAAAGAGATAGAACGATTAGAATGGGAATTTGAAATGGGAGTGCCATGTCAGTTCTATTCATTTTGTTTCTATGGCTAGACAGAAGCTAGATCGAAGCAGAATATCACAAGGTAGCTGCCTAATACTCCCAATGGGCACGTTTTATAATCAGAATGAAGATGAGGATGATAGTGAAGATGAGGAAGAATTTGCAGGTCGTTTTTCAAAGGCTGGATATGCTCTTGCTGTTGTTGTCAAAATAAACATGTCTAACATATACAAAGAGCTGGCAGCTAAAGTTGGGAAAATATATGAAAGAGAGGAGAGCACAGCGTCCAAATATCTCCTTTATTGAAGCCACTTCAGCCGGTACTAAGGCTTCAGTTAGAGGAAGGTCCTACACATATATATTTTCTACACAGGCGGTGAGGAGGACAGCTATCTGGCAACCCCTTTGATGAATTAAGGATGGGTCCTCCACACCAACTATTGGTGCTTCAGTATTCATTTGTTCTCCTGAGATGATTTCTGTTGATCGGACGGTAGCTCTGGTCTTCTGTTTGATCTGTTCTCTCTTCTCCCCTCCTCTCCTTTCTCTAGTGCCTTCTGGTCTTTGGGTTTGTTTCTTCTATCTCTCAATCTCTCTCCTCCTCTTCTCTTCAATACTTTCTCTCTAGTAGGGGCCCTTGATGGAAGGGCCCTTAGGGTTCCACTCTATTGGTTGGCTCATACAGTCAGAGGGGTTACACCGGCCCTCCCTGCCCTTCTGACCCGGCTGTCCAGGGGTTCCTGAGACTCCAGGGACCCCCTGCTGACCCACGGGGCCGCTGGGGCCCATCTTACCATAGCCTGGGGGGCCTGGAACACCTGGGGGGGAGGGGCAGAGAGCGTAAGGAAATTGATGAAGGGACAGAGGCCATCATTGAAGTACTGGATACAAATTAATCATTATAAAAGAGCAGTTGCAATTTAAATATATAACTTATTAAATGTAAATTATTTCAACAGGCTGAAGTTCGTGTTACCTGGTGCTCCTGGGGGTCCACTGTCACCCATCTCCCCTACACCCTTGTCACCTTTCTCTCCCTTTAGACCTCGTGGACCTGCAGACACGGCAGAGGACATTACTTGAGAGAGTAACTAACCTTTATGTCAAGTCAATTACGCTAAGTTGACATCACTTGTCATAACTGTTTATGGTCTCCTATGACTTTATCATGACCATGGTATTAAGCCTTATGACAAAAGAATCAAAAGCATGAATGAAACGTGTCTAGACTCACCCTGTGGTCCCAAGGGTCCATGGCGGCCCTCTCTACCTATCTGTCCTGGCTGACCTGGGGCTCCTGGATTCCCATCTCTGCCTGGGTTACCATCCTTCCCTGGGGGTCCAGGACGACCGGGAGATGACACCTCTTGCGGCTGCGGCATACGAGACATGAAGTAGGCCATCCTCTCTGTAGGGGGAAAGATACAGTACAATCATAGATGATAAACCTAATCAATAAACAAGTTCCCATTCTCTCCTGCAGCTCAGTTAGGAAGGACAGACAGATTTTTGCCGTGTCTGGGTGATAAACAAGTTCCCATTCTCTCCTGCAGCTCAGTTAGGAAGGACAGACAGATCTTTGCCGTGTCTGGGTGATAAACATGTTCCCATTCTTTCCTGCAGCTCAGTTAGGAAGGACAGACAGATCTTTGCCGTGTCTGGGTGATGAATACAAAATAAAAGAAGAGGAGGTTCTCACCATCAAAGATCTTGATGACCTGCTGGCGAATGAAGTCCTTGATGTTGTCATAGTTGACCACAGGCTGTGGAGAGAAATAGAAGGATATACAGTATGAAAGAGGACCTAACTACTGCACACATAATCCATGAATCACCTCTTCTCATAGCTAAAAACCGTGTTGGGTCTTTTGAGTTTTAGTCTGTTGACCAAACATTGTGGAACAAACAAGAACATGACAAGTAATCAATTCATAATCAATGCAATTCATCACAGTAACTGAGGTCTCACATCGTTGCCTGGTATTCCTGGAGGTCCGGGGGACCCTGCAGTGCCTGGTGAGCCTGCGGTGCCCCTCTCTCCTCTGGGTCCCACTTGGCCCATCATTGGTGCATCAGCCTTGGAGGAGTACCCACCTCCGCCAGAGGGTCCCGGGCGACCTCGCTCCCCTGGGGAGCCTCTATGACCTGGGGTACCTGCTTCACCCTGAGAGAGAGAGAGAGAGAGAAGGAGAGAGAGAGAGGGGGAGAGAGAGATAGAGATAGGTAAGATATGAGAGGTATTCACTGAGAAGCACTGTTGGACCACTAACAACAGATTTTAATATTGAAGGTTGAAAAAATGAATAAACTCCTGCACACTGGCACCCATGTTTCTTCAACAATCCAACTGCTAACTGTTTCAACCTGTCCTGTCAGACCCTTGAAGGAGAGTCCAGTCAACAAGGGGACAGTCTCTACTTGAGATTGTAACAGTCCTACCCTGCCTTTAGTGTATTCCTCACTTACCTCCTCCCAAATGGCACCCTATTCCCTATAGGGTGCCATTTGGGAGGCATCCACAGCCTCCCTGTGTCAGTAAATGCACTCTGTAAGTACCCTACACACTATATTGTAAACAGCATCAGACTGACATCTGTGATGGATGTGGAACAAAGCAGGCATTTATGAAGGGCTAATGTTTACACGTCACCACTGGACACTGGACACCAACGATGACAGAAGAGAGAGAAGAAGGAGAAGAGCGGAGAGCTCCTCTGTAATTTGTACTACTGCAGCTAAAAGCCATGACAATACCTTCCTGTCACAATGACAAATCGCCTCATCTCATGTAGCGTCCGCAGTTAATAGCATTATCCAGGGGACAGAGAATAACTCTATTGGCAACTACTGTATCTAGTGTAGAGGGCTATGTAGTATGATCTATTGCCAGGGAAAGTAGGGTATTTGAGGGGAATGTAGAAAATGGAGGATGATGCCAAAAGGGGTTAGTCAAATGAAGGGGCCCAGGGCTCTGTGGTCAAAAGTAGTGCACTATATAGGGAATTTGGGGCATAATACATGTCTGGGTTAGGGAGTCTGCTGAATAAGCCAAAACCAACGGAGTGTGTGCACAACCACGGCCCTGCCAACACAACAGCCCTCAGCCATTGGACTACACTACCCATAATCCATTATGGTAGTGGAGGCCATATCTGAGGTAACCAGTGGTTTAATAGCGTGGCTACTCGTGGTAATTTGTCTTTGCCGACAAACACACACACACACACACACATGCACACAAACACAAACACACACACTGGAGAGCAGTGACTCTTACCTTTTGACCACATTGTCCATTGTCTCCTGGCAGACCAGGTGATCCCTGTGAACAGAAGATGATCAGTGAGAGAACAAGGTTGTAAATATAATACAGCTACATTCATGTTTCTGTCATCATGACAAACACCACATCAGAAGGGTTACTCACGTCTTTACCCGCAGCTCCATCACTGCCTGGTTCTCCCTGAGAGACCGAGGAAGACGGAGAGAAAACAGTGATTAAGGTTCAACTCGTCCCCATGCTACCAACACAGAACAAGGAAATGCATATCTATCATCTTCTATATGTATCTTGTTGAAACCAATAGGATTGTGTGTACTGACCATCATTCCTGGATGACCGGGGGGTCCAGCAAGGCCAACCATCCCTGGTAGCCCTCTGTCTGCAGCCTGGCCTTTCTCCCCCTTTATACCCTAGAGAGAGAGAGAGAGAGAGAGAGAGAGAGAGAGAGAGAGAGAGAGAGAGAGAGAGAGAGAGAGAGAGAGAGAGAGAGAGAGAGAGAGAGAGAGAGAGAGAGAGAGAGAGAGAGAGAGAGAGAGAGAGAGAGAGAGAGAGAGAGTGAGAGAGAGAGAGAGAGAGAGAGAAAGATAGAGAGAGAGAGAGAGAGAGAGAGAGAGAGAGAGAGAGAGAGAGAGAGAGAGAGAGAGAGAGAGAGAGAGAGAGAGAGAGAGAGAGAGAGAGAGAGAAAGAGAGAGAGAGAGAGAGAGAGTGAGAGAGATACAGACAGAGAGTGAGAGAAAGAGAGAGAGAAAGAGAAAGAGAAGGAGAAGAGAGATGAGAGAGAGAATGAGTGAGAGAGAAAGAGAGAAAGAGAGAGAGAGAGAGAGAGAGTGAGAGAGATACAGACAGAGAGTGAGAGAAAGAGAGAGAGAAAGAGAAAGAGAAGGAGAAGAGAGATGAGAGAGAGAATGAGTGAGAGAGAAAGAGAGAGAGAAAGAGAGAATGAGTAAGAGAAAGAGAGAGAGAATGAGGGAGAGAAAGAGAGAGCGAGAGAGAGGGAAAGAATGAGAAAGAGGGAGAGAGAGAGAAGATAGAGAAAAACAACAGAGAAAGAGTCATGATTAACCTTGCCTGAGACATAACTCTGACATAACACAACGCTAACACGGAATTTAATCATGCAGATAATCCAGGATTGGATGCAGATGACACATGGTTTGATAACCGTTCCTTCTACATTAGAAAATACATATTGATGATGATAATATTTCTTCTCACCACTCCTGCTGGGCCTGCCGGTCCTGGGGGCCCCGCTGCTCCTGCAGAACCCTACCAAAAAAACATAACCTGGTAGCTACATTTTCACACACACAAACCTTATTAACAGACACAGTCTATACAACCACATAAACCAAGAGTCATATAGGTGAAAGGTCATGTACTCACAAGCTGTCCTGTGGGACCGGGTCGACCCTGAGGCCCTGGGGCTCCGGCGTCACCCTGACAAAGTTAAAGGTCGTTTCAATGAGACTCAACACACAGTCATAATTCATTGGCCCATAATGACAACATCATCATTGGTTTTATTTACCACTCATTCATTTCATATGAACATCATTCAAACATCAAACAACATGAATTGAGCAGGTGCATGAAACGTTTGGTTTGACTCACTTCAAGTCCTGGTCTACCAGCTGTCCCCGGTGGGCCTACAGGTCCAGCATCACCCTGAAGAGAGGAGGAAGAGAGAAATGGAGAGCATGGGGGAAAAGTGGGGTGAGGGAGTACCCAGCATCCACAACAACAGGCTAATAATCTGTATTGGTGTACTGTACGGTAGCAGACATCAAACAGACACACTGAAGAGAGTAGGGTGTGTGTGTGTGTGTGTGTGTGGTTGACTCACCTTCTGTCCAGGGAAGCCAACATGTCCATGCTTCCCTTTGAAACCCTGAGAGCAGATAGATCAACAATAAACACAACATACATCAAATCAAATCAAATCAAATTGGATTAGTTATAAGCGATGAATACAACTGGTGTAGACCTTGAAATGCTTACTTACAAGCCCCTAACCAACAATGCAGTTTAAAAAATACAAATAAGAATAAGAAATAAAAGTAACAAGTAATTAAAGAGCAGCAGTAAAATAACAATAGTGATATACAGGGGGTACCTGTACAGAGTCAATGTGCGGGGGCACCGGTTAGTTGAGGTAATATGTACATGTAGGTAGAGTTAATAAAGTGACTACGCATAGATAATAACAGAGAGTAGCAGCAGCATAAAAGAGGGGGGCAATGCAAATAGTCTGGGTAGCCATTTGACTAGATGTTCAGGAGTCTTATGGCTTGGGGGTAGAAGCTGTTTGGAAGCCTCATGGACCTAGACTTGGTGCTCCGGGTACCGCGTGCCATGCAGTAGCAGAGAGAACAGTCTATGACTAGGGTGGCTGGAGTCTTCGACAATTTTTAGGGCCTTCCTCTAGATCACAGCTTTCAACACAACACACATCACATCTCACACACAGCTTTCAGTTTACATACACTTAGGTTGGAGTCATTAAAACTCGTTCTTCAATCACTCCACACATTTCTTGTTAACAAACTATAGTTTTGGCAAGTCGGTTAGGACATCTACCCTGTGCATGACACAAGTAATTTATCCAACAATTGTTTACAGACAGATTTTTCCACTTATAATTCACTGTATCACAATTCCAGTGGGTCAGAAGTTTACATACACTAAGTTGACTGTGCCTTTAAACAGCTTGGAAATTCCAGAAAAGGATGTCATGGCTTTAGAAAAATTTGAGTCAATTGGAGGTGTACCTGTGGATGTATTTCAAGGTCTACCTTCAAACTCAGTGCCTCTTTCCTTGACATCATGGGAAAAGAAATCAGTCAAGACCTCAGAAAAAATATTGAAGACCTCCACAAGTCTGGTTCATCCTTGGGAGCAATTTCCAAACGCCTGAAGGTACCACATTCATCTGTACAAACAATAGTACGCAAGTATAAACACCATGGGACCATGCAGCCGTCACACCGCTCAGGAAGGAGACGCGTTCTGTCTCCTAGAGATGAACGTACTTTGGTGCGAAAAGTGCAAATCAATCCCAGAACAACAGCAAAGGACCTTGTGAAGATGCTGAAGGAAACAGGTAAAAACGTATCTATATCCACAGTAAAACGAGTCCTTTATTGACATAACCTGATAGGCCGCTCAGCAAGGAAGACGCCACTGCTCCAAAACCGCCATAAAAAGCCAGACTATGGTTTGCAACTGCACATGGGGACAAAGATCGTACTTTTTGGAGAAATGTTCTCTGGTCTGATGAAAAAAAAATAGAACTGTTTGGCCATAATGTCCATCGTTATGTTTGGAGGAAAAAGGTGGAGGCCTGCAAGCCGAAGAACACCATCCTAACAGTGAAGCATGGGGGTGGCAGCATCATGTTGTGGGGTGCTTTGCTGCAGGAGGGACTGGTGCACTTCACAAAATAGATGGCATCATGAGGTAGGAAAATTATGTAGATATATTGAAGCAAGATCTCAAGACATCAGTCAGGAAGTTAACTTCTTTGGGGTAGGGGGAGTATTTTCACGTCCGGATGAAAAAAAAAGAGTAAACTGCCTGCTACTCAGGCCCAGATCCTAGGATATGCATATTATTAGTAGATTTGGATAGAAAACACTTTGAAGTTTATAAAACTGTTTGAATGATGTCTGTGAGTATAACAGAACTCATATGGCAGGCAAAAACCTGAGAAAAAATCCAACCAGGAAGTGGGAAATCTGAGGTTTGTAGGTGTTCAACTCTTTGCTTATCCAAGATACAGTGGAAATGGGGTCATGTTGCACTTCCTAAGGCTTCCACTAGATGTCAACACTATATAGAACCTTGTTTGATGCTTCTCCTGTGAAGTGGGGGCGAATGGGAGGAGATTGAGTAAGGTCTCTCCCAGAGTGCCACGAGCTGACCATGCGCTGACCATGCGCGTTCATGTGAGAGTTAGCTGCGTTCCATCGCATTTCTGAAGACAAAGGAATTCTCCGGTTGGAACATTATTGAAGATTTATGTTAAAAACATCCTAAAGATTGATTCTATACATCGTTTGACATGTTTCAAAAAGACTGTAATGGAACCTTTTGGACCGTACTTTCCGCTGGACTTGCACGCGCGTCTTGAGTTTAGATTGTGTACTGAACGCGCGAACAACAAGGAGGAATTTGGACATAAATGATGGACATTATCGAACAAAACAAAAATTTATTGTGGAACTGGGATTCCTGGGAGTGCATTCTGATGAAGATCATCAAAGGTAAGGGAATATTTATAATACTATTTCTGACTTATCAACATGGCGGATATCTCTTTGGGTTGATTTGTCGTTTTAGCGCCATACTCAGATTATTGCATGGTTTGCTTTTTCCGTAAAGTTTTTTTGAAATCTGACACAGCGGTTGCATTAAGGAGAAGTGGATCTAAAATTCAATGTGTAACACTTGTATTTTCATCAACATTTATGATGACTATTTCTGTAAATTGATGTGGCTCTCTGCAAAATCACCGGATGTTTTGGAACTACTGAACATAACGCGCCAATGTAAACTGAGATTTTTGGATATAAATATGATCTTTACCGAACAAAACATACATGTATTGTGTAACATGAAGTCCTATGAGTGTCATCTGATTCATTTTATCTATATTTCTGCTTTTTGTGACTCCTCTCTTTGGCTGGAAAAATGGCTGTGTTTTTCTTTGAATAGGCACTCACCTAACATAATCGTTTGGTTTGCTTTCGTCGTAAAGCCTATTTGAAATCGGACACTGTGGCTGGATTTACAACAAGTGTATCTTTAAAATGGTGTAAAATACATGTATGTTTGAGAAATTTTAATGATGGGATTTCTGTTGTTTTGAATTTGGCGCCCTGCAGTTTCACTGGCTGTTGACGAGGTGAGACGCTACCGTCCCACATACCCTAGAGAAGTTAAAGCTTGGTCGCAAATGGGTCTTCCAAATGGACAATGACCCCAAGCATACTTCCAAAGTTGTAGCAAAATGGCTTAAGGACAACAAAGTCAAGGTATTGGAGTGGCCATCACAAAACCCTGACCTGAATCCTATAGAAAAATTGTGGGCAGAACTGAAAAAGCGTGTGCAAGCAAGGAGGCCTACAAACCTGACTCAGTTACACCAGCTCTGTCAGGAGGAATGGTCAAAACTCACCCAACTTATTATGGGATGCTTGTGGAAGGCTACCCGAACGTTTGACCCAAGTTAAACAATTTAAAGGCAATGCTACCAAATACTAATTGAGTGTATGTAAACTTCTGACCCACTGGGAATGTGATAAAAAAAAAAAAAGCTGAAATAAATTATTCTCTCTACTTCTATTCTGACATTTCACGTTCTTAATTCTTGGGACTATAGGGGGTGCTGTTCCGCATTAGCATATTTGGGTCTCCAAATTAAACTGCCTCGTGCTAAATTCTTGATCGTACAATATGCATATTATTGTTATTATTGGATAGAAAACACTTTCTAGTTTCTATAGAAGTTGGAATTTTGTCTCTGAGTGGTACAGAACAATATCTACAGCACTTTTCATGACAGGGGTCAGATTTCAGAAATTTTTACCCCTGATCTGGAGTCTGTTTTTAAGGCGACAGTGAATGCTATGAAGAAACCGACACTGCCTACGTCTTCCTCTGGGTGTCTGTACGTCATCACGTTTTGAATGGAATCGATTGCACAATCACAGACATTATAAAAGAACAAAATGTATAGGGACCTCCCTTTCTCGTCGCGCGCCTGAAGCGTGAAGGACATCGGACTTGCCTCATTCCAAATCGTTGTCTAACCAGCAATATTTCTCCGGTCATGTTTTCAGTCGTTATAGTTGTTAAAAACATCATAATGTAGTTAATTTGAACCGTTTTATAGCAATTTATATCCGTTTAGTGCGATTCTGAGGAATTTATTTGTCGTGCACTTTTTAGCTTTGGAAACGTTTCGGGGTGTCGGTCGTTGGTGGTGGACATTTCGAAGGACAGAGGACATCTATCGACCAAAAGACGTTTATAACATAGAAAGGATACATTGCCCAAGAATCTGATGGAAGAACAGCTCAAAGTAAGCAATATTTAATATGATAAATCGTTGTTCTGTCGAAATATTTTAAACGCATATTTCGCCATTTTGTTTGGTATAGCTTCACTTGGCGAACCCTGTATTGAAAAGTAAGGATAATTTTAAAAATGTAAATCAGCGGTTGCATTAAGAACTAATTTGTCTTTCGATTCCTGTCAACCCTGTATTTTTTAGTCAAGTATATGATTAGCTTTCGATTAAACTAGATCACTCTGAAAGCTGACGTTCCTCATTTTGAGGCTTGAGTTGTGACTATTTCCATTGTATAACCACGGTTTTGTATGGCTAAATATGCACCTTTTCGAACAAACTGTATATGTATGTTGTAAAATGATGTTACAGGAGTGTCATCGGAAGAATTCTGAGAAGGTTAGTGAAAAAATTAATATATTTTGGCGGTGATTACGTTATAGCGCTCTTTGGCTGGAATCGATGCTCTGGTAACGTTTTCACATGTGGTATGCTAACTTATCGATTTATTGTGTTTTCGCTGTAAAACGCTTAGAAAATCTGAAATATTGTCTGGAATCACAAGATCTGGGTCTTTCCATTGCTATGCTTTGTCTATTCTTATGAAATGTTTTATTAAGAGTAAATTGGTCATACACGTTGCTCTCTATAGTAATTCTAGTCGTCTTGTGATGGTAGGTGCAATTGTAAACTGTGATTTCTACCTGAAATATGCACTTTTTTCTAACAAAACCTATCCTGTACCATAAATATGTTATCAGACTGTCATCTGATGTTTTTTTTTTATAGGTTATTGGCTATCAATATCTTAGTTTAGCCGAATTGGTGATAGCACCTGAAGGAGTAAGAAACTGATGGAGTTAGAAAAGTGGTGTATTTTGCTAACGTGTTTAGCTAATAGATTTACATATTTTGTCTTCCCTGTAAAACATTTAAAAAATCTGAAATGGTGGCTTTATTCACAAGATGTGTATCTTTCATCTGGTGTCTTGGACTTGTGATTTAATGATATTTAGATGCTACTATCTACTTGTGAAGCTATGCTAGCTATGCTAATCAGTGTGTGGGGGGATGGGGGGTGATCCCGGACCCGGGGTAGAGGCTCGTTAGAGGTTAAAATAAAGTGGTGATCCTAACTAACCTAAGACACAGAATTTTTACAGGGATTAAATGTGAGGAATTGTGAAAAACTGAGTTTAAATCTATTTGGCTAAGGTGTATGTAAACTTCTGACTTCAACTGTATGTAGGGGTCATGTAAAGGTGAAAGGGCACTCACCGGGATTCCTCTGGGTCCTACTGTCCCTGGAATCCCTGGCTCACCCTGAGAGAGAGAGAGAGAGACAGAGATAAAAGAGAGGAAGGGGGAGGTGGGACAGAGAGGGGAGGTCAATTCAAGTCATCCTACTTAACTACTTACATCGACTAACAATAATATCTACTACCTCTTACCCTCATTCCTGGTTTCCCATCTTTACCGTCCAATCCCTCAAATCCAGGAGGTCCCTTTGGGGCACACACACACACGCAGAGAGGGAAGAGAATTCTTTAAACTCATCGTTCGTGAAAAAAAATGTTTTGCACTATATCTTGTGATAATGCACAGACACACTCACCTGCAAGCCAGGAGACCCAGAAGAACCTGGAGGTCCAGACGAGCCCTGCGGACCTTGTGCTCCATCATTACCCTGAGAGAGAGAGAGAGAGAGAGAGAGAGAGAGAGAGAGAGAGAGAGAGAGAGAGAGAGAGAGAGAGAGAGAGAGAGAGAGAGAGAGAGAGAGAGAGCGAGAGAGAGAGAGAGAGAGAGAGAGAGAGAGAGAGAGAGAGAGAGAGAGAGAGAGAGAGAGAGAGAGAGAGAGAGAGAGAGAGAGAGAGAGAACATTAGAGACATTAGAGACATTACCAGTATCCTCACTATTAAGTAGAAACAGATATAGGAAACAGAACAAAACGTAGTATGATAAGTTGCTCTACCTTGTCAGCCTTGGGTCCAGGTGGTCCTTCTCTTCCTTGTTTCCCAGGGGGACCAGGGGGGCCCTACAAAGTTCAAATGTACCTTACAGTCATCATCATTGTTAGTTGACCACACAACAGTTGACCACAACCTTCCTCCAGTTGCTATGGTCACATGCCAATAGATATTTAACTAACTGAGTCATAAAGTAGACTTGACTCTACTCACCGGTGTACCTGGGAATCCTGGTTGCCCTTGGGAGCCCTAAAAAGGTGGAGGGATCACATCAGTATGTGTGTGTGTGTGTGTGTGTGTGTGTGTGTGTGTGTGTGTGTGTGTGTGTGTGTGTGTGTGTGTGTGTGTGTGTGTGTGTGTGTGTGTGTGTGTGTGTGTGTGTGTGTGTGTGTGTGTGTGTGTGTGTGTGTGTGCGTACGTGTGTGTGCATGTGTGTGAGTGTTGAGTCTGTTTTTTGAACACAGCATTTGAAACGTATATTTGAAATGCATATTGCATTGTACTATACCTGATTTCCCTTCGGTCCATCGGAACCTGCCAGTCCAGCCTCTCCTTTGGGTCCCTTTGGACCAACAGACAGCAATATTTTAACATGGACAGAGACTCGAACCAAAACCTTGAAAGCAGAACATTCTCAAGAGGACATGAAGTCATGAAGATCAGGGATATGGATGAGGTTATGCGTAAGACATAAGGATGTGGGGATAAAGAGGGTGAGGGATGAGTTTATGGATGATACGTTATAGGGACGAGGGATAAATATGTGGGGATGAGGTTACGGATGATAAGTTATAGGGATGAGGAATAAAGGGGATAAGGGGATTAGGTTATGGATGATAGGTTATACAGTAGGGGCGAGGGATAAAGGGGATGGGGTTACAGATGATAAGTTATAGGGGCGAGGGATAAATGGTATGAGTTTATGGATGATAAGTAATAGGGGCGAGGGATAAAGGGGATGAGGTTATGGATGATAAATTATAGGGGTGAGGGATAAAGGGGATGAGGTTATGGATGATAAATTATAGGGGTGAGGGATAAAGGGGTTGAGGTTATGGATGATAAGTTATAGGTGCGAGGGATAACGGGGATGAGGGGATGAGGTTACGGACCGCTACTCCAGCCTTTCCCTGGTATCCTGGGTTGCCTGGTGGACCCTGTAGGAAAGAGGACTGGGTTAGGACACTATCTCACATTCACTGTAGTAATAAAATAGAACCCAACAAACGCATAGTTATCTACTCACTATCTGACATGTCAACTGCTACAGATATTCTGTTAAATCACCATAGGTTTCTTAGACTATCCAAATGAAGTGAAACCCCCATCACATGCAGAGTGTTTAACGACTGTGTTTGTTCATGTTTACCGATTCTCCGATCGTTCCCGCACCGCCTGGTGTCCCTCTCTCGCCCTTCAGGCCCTGTCAATCAATCAGTCAGTCAGTCAATCAATATGTTCAATATGTTCTTTAATATTCATATAAATGTGATGAAACAGGAAGTTGATGTATCTTACAGGAAGCCCAGGTGGTCCCATAGAACCTGGGTATCCATTAGTCCCTGGAGGGCCCTGAGAGACACCATAAAGATGCATAAATAATGTATCTAATCAAACTTGATCTAACATGTATCGATGAGGGTAGCCATGACTCACCGTTTCACCCTTCACACCTGGTGGTCCTGCTGTTCCTCTCTCACCCTGCTGACCCTGGAGAGGAGAGAGGATGGACGGAAAGAGGGAGAGAGGTGATGAGGGAGAAAGGTGAGGAGAGGAGGGATGGAGCGAGGGAGAGGTGAGGAGAGGAGCGAGGGAGAGGCGAGAGGTGAAGAGGGAGGACAGAAGATTAGAGAGGGAGAGAGGAGAGAGGAGAGGGAAGGAAAGATGACGAGAGGGAACAAAGACAGAAGTGGAGAAATGAGAAAAGAAACAGAAGAGATCATAAAAGAAAGGCGATTTGAGGACTATAAGTTTAGAATGAGAGCTATCTGTGTCATCGCCATCATCTCAGCAATGTAGTTACATATCCCCATATTCCCTGGGAGAGGAGAAGTAGAACACTAAATTAAATCTCTATTCAGACTTACAAACACTGCAGAGGTAGAAAGCATTACCCTGGCCTACACACACACACACACACACACACACACACACACACACACACACACACACACACACACACACACACACACACACACACACACACACACACACACACACACACACACACACACACACACACACACACACACACACACACACACACACACACACACACACACACACACACACACACACACACACACACACACACACACACACAATCCAAGGACAAGACCAGCCAATACAGTATGAGGGAGACAGTGAAGTCTTCTTTCCATTTCCAATGTTCCACTGAGAACTTCTAAATGTGACTTTATCTCTTGTTCTGTGACCTGCTGCTCTCTCTATGAGGATTCAATGCAGGCGATGTAGTTCCATGACCGTGACCAAACCATACTGACACCCTCAGTCAGCAACCCTCTCCCCAAACCAGCCAGAGGACTCATTCATTACGGATTGTATTGATTTTCATAATGCAGTCAATGTATTTCAGACGACGGCTCTCTGCATTGCTCTCTTCTCTAGCTATCCTTCTTCTCTCTCACTTTCTGTCCCCATTTCTATCTTCCTTACCCCTCTCTGTCTCCATATCTGTTCTCTCTCTCTCCCCTCTAATATACAAGGCTACTGACAGCGTAAAGCTATTCAAATCCCTGTTATAGATTCAGTTCAATGTCTTACCAATGTAGCTGAGTTTCATTACGATGAAAAATGTTTCTCAGCTGCTACTATTCAATCAGAGAAAATAATACAAAACGGAGTGCGGAAGAGACGCACACACACACACACACACACACACACACACACACACACACACACACACACACACACACACACACACACACACACACACACACACACACACACACACACACACACACACACACACACACACACACACACACACACACACACACACACACACACACACCACACACATACACACACACACACACACACACACAGACCACACACACACACACACACACACACACACACACACACACACACACACACACCTGGAATTAACGCCGCTTAACGTTTCAAAATGGATTCCATGCTGGGCTCGCACCGTTCAACCATTACTGACTTCCATTCGCTAAAACAATGGAATGATATAAGGGGGGTTGGCGTGTTCACTGCATGGCACTACCACTCTCCATCACTTAGACAGGGGAAATAATTGAACAACTGGTGAGACAATAGAATGGTTTCCTCATCTGAAATAACTTTCATTAAAGAGCTGTAGAGATGGAGATGGCAGAGCCAAATCACTATGAGCACCCCCTCCTGCTGATTTAAAGAGATCCAACACTCGCGCACAGTGTTGATAGAGTTTCAAATGATGCAATTATCCTTGAAATAGAAGACAGCTGTGTGTGCTGACAATCTACACTGACGATGGCCTGAGGCCGAAATGTTTGTGTTTTGTTTTCACCTTCCATTTATGTACTGATTTTTTGGGGCACCAAGATGTTCTAAACACTTTTATTTGATTTTTCCGATTTGGATTTATTCCTTTTCAGAACAGTTCTCCATCTCTTCCAGTTTCAGAGCAGAAGAAAGATATGGAGAGACAGACACAAACACACACAGTATAGTATAGTACAGTATATAAATGTAGTAAACTCACAGTAAGTCCAGATGAGCCTTGAGGACCAGGAAAACCAGGAGGACCCTGTAGAGAAACAGGCAATGAGAGGGGCAACTAAAACAACTGTTCTAAGCTCAGCATTGTAAACAGCAACACTGACCCTTAGCCTGTTACGGTACTACTCCAATCGGCTGAAGGGATACTCATGGATATGGTGGAAATTGGCTGTATAGACAAGTTGGCTGACAACTTCACCAAAATGCTAAGCGTGCATCGATGAGGTGGTGTTAGGTTTCTGAGCGGTCAGATAGCTTGCCACAATGACAAGAAGCTGCCGTGTGGGGAATCGTAGGGCTCGTTGTATCTTCTTATTAATACTATGCCTTTTTGTTTTGACTGATGTCACGTCTATGCTAATATGGCTAAAATTCACTAGCTAGCTAACCAACAACTGTAACAATGTATTTGAGAGACAACAAGTTCAAATTTGTGCAAATCTATGTATGTTTTCAATAAACATTTGGAGACTAAATATAGTTTACATGTTGTCAACAATCTAAGCCAACTCTGTCTGTTTAGCCCCATAGTTGCGCAACACATCTATCTCTACTCTCCCCCCTTCTCCAAAACTGTGCACACTTCCTGTTATTGATTTAAAAGCATTGGATTGATGTAATCATTGGCTGGAGGGAGTTTCCACAATTGGTAAATCCACGATGGGAAGTGCAAACTTTGAGAGAAGGGTGGATATTTGGGAAGCAGCCTAATTGAATTCAAGGCCTATGTAGTTCTAGAACCTACCACTAGAGTGGTCTATGACCTCACGTTTCAAGTATCAACATGAAGATGCTTTACTCTGCATGATCCTTCACTGATGAAGCTTTATAAGAAACACAGGCCACGTAAACACTATGGCCATGGTCCAACACTAGAAAAACAGGCCACGTAAACACTATGGCCATGGTCCAACACTAGAAACACAGGCCACGTAAACACTATGGCCATGGTCCAACACTAGAAACACAGGCCACGTAAACACTATGGCCATGGTCCAACACTAGAAACACAGGCCACGTAAACACTATGGCCATGGTCCAACACTAGAAACACAGACCACGTAAACACTATGGCCATGGTCCAACACTAGAAACACAGGCCACGTAAACACTATGGCCATGGTCCAACACTAGAAACACAGGCCACGTAAACACTATGGCCATGGTCCAACACTAGAAACACAGGCCACGTAAACACTATGGCCATGGTCCAACACTAGAAACACAGGCCACGTAAACACTATGGCCATGGTCCAACACTAGAAACACAGGCCACGTAAACACTATGGCCATGGTCCAACACTAGAAACACAGCCTTCCAGGAAGTATGCACTGATCTAACACAGTGGGATAGGTGAAAGCAAGGCGGCAAATAGGCTACATAGTATTGTTCAGTTCGGTGATTCCTTCCAAGAAAATGAAGAAAGACACATTTTCAAGTAGTTGAACATGGCCCAAAACATGACATGGAATAAGTACTAGTGACAGAAATGTAGCCTTTAGGTAGTGTACATGCAGCACAGAAAGAGAGGTGCTTCACAAATAGACTTTGCCATTCCAGTGTAACAGTCACTCTATAAACAGAAGAACATCTGTGGGCAATTAAAATGAGTAAAGCACAAAGTCAGTAGGAGAGCCATTAGAGGAAGAAGAAACCAGTCAAGACAGAACAAGAGCTCAGAAAGTCTGCTCTGCGACAGGAGTTTTTCCTGATCTAGTATAGTATGGTTAGGTAAAACTCCTGCCTCTAGCTATGATAGACACCCCAGTTCTCCTTACAGACACCATGCTTTGACTCTGTTGTGCTGGCTTATAATGTCTCTATATAGCCTTATGAAGTGTTATAATGCCTTACAATCTCTGGTTTTGAGCTCACCATATTTCCTGGTACTCCAGCCTGTCCCCTTTGTCCCTGAGGACCCTGGGAAATGTAGGCAGAAAGGCACTTCCTGTTAGAGATTCAACACGCTAATAACACGCAGCTTGTTATATTTCACCACACTCACAAACAAACACACACACAAATCAACAAACAAACACACAAACACACACACTTACCGTCTCTCCCCTTATTCCAGGTGATCCTGGTGTTCCTGGGTGACCTGGTGTTCCTGGTCCGGAGCAGCCTCCATTAGCTCCATCAGTGTTGGTGGTGGTCTACATAGAAAAGAAGATAAATACTTCTATGAATCAGTGTGTGTGTGTGTATGTGCGTGCGTAGTGTGTGCGTGCTTGTGTGGTGTGTGTGCGTGCGTGTGAATGTGCGTGCGTGTTGTGTGTGACTGTGAGTGTGAGAGTTCGATAGTTAAAGACAGTGTGGACGTACAGGCGCCTGTGCAGCCTCCTCCCTCTGCAGCCTTTGGTTTAGGAAACACTGTAACAAACACAAAGAGGTCGTAGGTCAGAACTATGACTCTGCCTAGGCAAAGCTTCGGATAGATTGGGTCAAAATCAGAACCAAAACTGACAGTGTTATTGATTCTTATGATTCATGAATCAATGAAAAATCATGTAAATCATGTAGATTTATTGTGTTATTGACTGTACGTTTGTTTATCCCATTTGTAACTCTGTGTTGTTGTTTTTTTCGCACTGCTTTGCTTTATCTTGACCAGGTCGCAGATGTAAATAAGAACTTGTTCTCAACTGGCCTTCCTGGTTAAATAAAGGTGAAATAAATAAATAAAATGAACCCAGAAGAATGATGTAGATTCATGAACCCAGAAGAATCAATTAGAATTTCCATGATTCTACAGTCTCGTTCTGACCAGCCAACAATATATATGCCCCCCTAACCACCTCACCGATGCACCCCTCACCACTCTTCCCCATGCCCTCCACCAATACACCCCTCACCACTCTTCCCCATGCCCTCCACCAATACACCCCTCACCACTCTTCCCCATGCCCTCCACCAATACACCCCTCACCACTTTTCCCCATGCCCTCCACCAATACACCCCTCACCACTCTTCCCCATGCCCTCCACCAATACACCCCTCACCACTCTTCCCCATGCCCTCCACCAATACACCCTTCACCACTCTTCCCCATGCCCTCCACCAATACACCCCTCACCACTCTTCCCCATGCCCTCCACCAATACACCCCTCACCACTCTTCCCCATGCCCTCCACCAATACACCCCTCACCACTCTTCCCCATGCCCTCCACCAATACACCCCTCACCACTCTTCCCCATGCCCTCCACCAATACACCCCTCACCACTCTTCCCCATGCCCTCCACCAATACACCCCTCACCACTCTTCCCCATGCCCTCCACCAATACACCCCTCACCACTCTTCCCCATGCCCTCCACCAATACACCCCTCACCACTCTTCCCCATGCCCTCCACCAATACACCCTTCACCACTCTTCCCCATGCCCTCCACCAATACACCCCTCACCACTCTTCCCCATGCCCTCCACCAATACACCCCTCACCACTCTTCCCCATGCCCTCCACCAATACACCCCTCACCACTCTTCCCCATGCCCTCCACCAATACACCCCTCACCACTTTTCCCCATGCCCTCCACCAATACACCCCTCACCACTCTTCCCCATGCCCTCCACCAATACACCCCTCACCACTCTTCCCCATGCCCTCCACCAATACACCCCTCACCCCCAGCCTCTCACCCTCTCACAGCCGTCGGAAGCATGGCCTATGCCAGTCTTTCCCTCATCTCCTTTCTCTCCCTTGGTGCCCGCCATGCCTGGTACCCCTGGCAAGCCCTTGGAGCAGTCCTCACACACCTTCTGCAGCAGAGGACACACACACTTTGATGACATGAAGTGTGTGAGCTCAATGTACACTGCATGGACACAGTTCATGCATGTTTGTGTTATGTATAATCACATCAGTACAGCTCATGCATATAAATCAAAGAGCAGTACTATAGAACTCTATTTCCCAGAGTGCACCTCTCTACCTCCTGTCTTACCTCTCCATCTCCTCGACTGGGGTCCTCATCCTGAGGCAGCCTCAGATGCTGAGGAAGGGCGGCGGGGAGGGGGGGGGGGGGGGGGGGGTAGTGAGTGAGAGGGGGAGAGGAGAGTAAAATGTAAAGGAGAGGGAGAAAAGGCTCCAAGTAGATGTTCCCCTTGGAAACTGATCAAAAATCAGTTTATCCGAGAAAACTCCAAGCCTTAACCACTAGGGAGCTGCCAATGTAAAACTGATCTTAGATCAGCGTCTAGGGGCAACTTCATCCTTCTACAGTAAAATGTTGGAATACAATTACAATTTATAAGTACAGTTGACTTCTGCACATTGGATGCAACATAGTGCAAACGGTGTTGAACTGCAGTACAGTCCAAATTCGATGAACGATCCATTCAGAAGTCCCAAATAGCACTCAATTCCCTGTGTAGTGTATTACTTTTGGCCAGAGTCACATAGGCCACTAGAGGGAATAGGGTGCCATTTAGGATTTGCCCAAAGAGACACAAAACATTCAAAATCACAAGGTTTTGCAAGTCTTTCAAAACACGTTGGTATTCAAATCCAGCCATTTATTGGGATCATTGTTGGGAGTTTGAAAGTTGATTGATTTACCTGCATGGGTGGCCTGAAACATTCTGACCACTCCAAGGAAACCCACTCACAGTACAATACTACCACAGCAGTGGGGCCCTTCACACAGTGAGAGAACCTGTGAATTGCACTTAGCCTGGTTTCAAAATCTGTTGGCTTTGTTCAAACGGTTGTTACTAGCCAGAAGAGCTCATTTGAGCTAGCATGATGCAGCTCATTAGGTTTGTTAAACTCAGGCTGTGTGCATTAACAGGATGTCTCAGAGAGAAGAATCATTATATGTCAATGATATTTACTTTATACTTTCAATATACTCCTATTTAATTATCCTTTACTTTTGCTAAATTGTTCTTTTATCCTTTTTAAATGGATTCATTTGTATTCAACAAACTCGTCTGTTAAATTATGTTTCTAATAATGTTTTGTGGTTTTAAGGATTAGTTTTTATTAGCTAAGATTAAGATAAGAGTGAATTAAGAATTTATCTTAGAATTAAATGTTTTAATAGTCTGTTTTAGGCATTTAAATCCATTGACATATAACATGCAGGCAGGGCCATGGAGCTAGAGAGGAGCTGGTGGGTCAGTATGTCTGTCTACTGATGTTAGGACTGGAGCACTTAGTGAGTGTGTATAATGTGTGTGTGTGTGTGTGTGTGTGTGTGTGTGTGTGTGTGTGTGTGTGTGTGTGTGTGTGTGTGTGTGTGTGTGTGTGTGTGTGTGTGTGTGTGTGTGTGTGTGTGTGTGTGTGTGTGTGTGTGTGTGTGTGTGTGTGTGTGTGTGTGTGTGTGTGTGTGAGAGTTCGTGAAACCAAGTTTCCACTGTGGGTAGATTGATTATTGTGTGGAGGGTGTGTGTGTGTGTGTTTGTGTGTGTGTATGTGGCAGGGGGCTGAGCTGGATGCCAGCTATATGGAAAATAGACCTCATAGTGCAGTCCTCTCAACAGCAGATCTACAGGCTCTTACTGTACTCAGCATAACAAGGCTGAACAAAAGAGTACAGCAAAACTCTTCGACTCAAACTAATGGCTGCACTCACATACTCACACACTCACACACTGCATTTATGAAACTACGCCAACAATGTCTGTGTGTGTGTACGTGCATGCTTTTGAGGCACAAATCAATGGTAAAAGTCTTTCTGAAAGGCAGAAAGTGCATTTCAACACTAAAAGTCTTTGAGCTGAGTGCGTTCATTGTTCTAGCTGCCACTAAGTCGTGGTGTGTCTACTGTATAGTTATGTCCAAAGTCTAGAGATCCTCAATGAACTTCTGCCAGAGTGCTCCACTCCACAACACAGACCTACAACCCAACCAGGCTCCTCCCTCCCTGCACCGTCCAATCACAAAGCTGCAGCACTCATCTAGCCCCGCCTCCTCTGTCTGGCATGGGTTGGGGTCAAATCCATTTCAATTTAGACAATTCAGCTAATGAATTCCAATTCTAGAATCAGAAAGTGTCATTGGTATTCATTAATATTGTTTTTCACAATTCTGGAATTTGATTTTCAAATCCCTTTCCGATGTGTCTGAATTGGAATGGAAGTGACTCCAACCCTTCTGTCTTATTACTTACAGTTCTCCCAGGCAGACCCGGCTGCCCTGGTACCCCGTCGTTGCCAGGGTTACCCTGAAAGAAGGAACTGAGATTCAACTGGTTTTAGCCTATCACAGGCTTGCCACATCCCTCTCCACCAATGGTCAGAGGGGGTTACAGTTTCGAGGTTGTAGGAACAACCAATCACCCGTGTTCTCCCTTTCCTGGTTTATGTTCAGACTCTTTTGATTCCGTTGTCTAGTTTTTAAAGCACTATTTAAATTAATTTAAATAGTTTGATTCATGTTTGGTTTAAATTGTTTGATTATTTTGTAAATAAAAAAACATAACACCAGATTGAATAGCATGCAGGGCTCACTGTGCAAGAGGTCAAACAATATATATTTTTTAAGTGCTTTGATTTGAACAGGATATTTGTGTGCAAATTTGATTCCTGCTCCTAATTGTTTAGTGCTTGATAAACACATGAACATCATATTTAGACAAATCAATCACTTTCTTACACAGTGAACTCAGCCTGGTCTTCATGAACCAATATTACATCTTCGTTTCCCATTAACCTGGTTTAAATGTGTAAAATGTTGTTGAGAATTAGTTTATATTTAACATTTCCCACAAAATCTGAGGAAATATTCTCCTAAAACTTTATTTGAAGGTTTTTAATTCATAATAATTGTACTAATGCTAAAATAACTATTTAATTTTGTATAAGGAGTTTATAACCAAACCTTCAAATGAAGTGTCATCAATGTATCATATGTTGATAGAAAAAGTTAACATTACCAAAGCTTCCCACAAGAGTTAGTGAATGTTTAAAGCAGGGCTATGATTTAAAAAAGACTCCCATTAATACATATATATATTTACAGCCCCAAGGTTAACAATAGCATAGAGCTTCATTACATGAATACGGTTTACTTTAAATGTTATTGCATTTATGCAATAGTTCTTTATGTACTTGCATATTTACTTTTACTATTGTGTAACATGTTTACATTAAGAATTTAAGATTAATAAAATAATTTGCTATTTTAATTCTGCATTAATTTGCATTTAGAGTTGCATTAGCCACGACCTCAAGCTGCCCAAGCTAGAACCCAATGTTCAAGACAAACCTGAAAAGGAAATGAGTAACATGGAAGGTGGAATAGAAAAGAGTTAGCAGGAAGAGAGAAACATAGTGTGGAGGAAGATGAACAACAAGAGTGAGAACAATGGAGTGGCGAACAGAAGAGATAAAGAGAGAGAGAGAGAGAGAGAGAGAGGAAACAGAGAGGCAGGGACCTATTGGATATCACCTATTGGAAAGACACCACAAAAAATCTAAGTAAACTTCAATGCTATTTGGCTCTAAATAAACAGACAGTACATGGTAGCAGACTATCTGACCACTGTGACAGATAGAAAACTGAGGAAAACATTGACTAGGTACAGACTCAGTGAGCACAGTCTGGCTATAGAGACCGGTCGTCACAGACAAACCTGGCTGCCCAGAGAGGACAGGCTGTGCTCACTCTGCTCCAGGGGAGAGGTAGAGACAGAGGTGCATTTCCTATTACACTGTGACAAATACTCAGACCTAAGAGCATATTTCTTTCCCAAAATTATAATTCAATACAAAGAATTTGAAACTATAAAAGATGAAGAAAAAATCAAATATTTATTGGGTGAAAAGCCAAAATGTGCAATTTTGGCAGCCAAATATGTGTCCTCCTGCCACAACCTGAGGGACAGCCAGTGAAAAGTGCAAAGTAATGTTGATAATATTTCCCATTTAGCTTAGTTTTGTTTTGTCTTTCATACCAGGTCATATGTCTTCTCAGTCATGTTGACACTGGTCTACTACCACTGCTTTAATGTATTGTTGTTCTGATTAATATTGTTGTTGTAGTTGTTGTTAATGGTAATCCCATGTCCACTACTACTATTATTATTGCTGTTGGTGCCACCATTTATTTATATATAAATATATATATATTTTGTATATATATACATATATATTTGATTTTTATTTTTCGATATGTATACTTTGACAATGTAAGTAATAATGAACTTGCCATGTCAATAAAGTCAATTGAATTGAATTGAATTGAATTGATAAAGAGAGAGAGAGAGAGAGAGAGAGAGAGAGAAAGGAAACAGAGAGGCAGGGACAGAAGAATGAGAGAGATAAAGAGAGAGAGAGAGAGAGCGAAAAAGAGAGAGAGAGGAACACATTGGAAAGAATTTACAAAAAAACTGAGCAAACTAGAATGCTATTTGGCCCTAAACAGAGAGTACACAGTGGAAGAATACCTGACCACTGTGACTGACCCAAAATTAAGGAAATATTTGACTATGTACAGACTCAGTGAGCATAGCCTTGCTATTGAAAAAGGCCTCCGAAGGCAGACCTGGTTCTCAAGAGAAGACAGGCTATGTGCACACTGCCCACAAAATGAGGTGGAAACTGAGCTCCACTTCTTAACCTCCTGCCAAATGTATGACCATATTAGAGACACACATTTCCATCAGATTACACAGACCCACAAAGAATTCAAAAGCAAATACAATTTTGACAAACTCCCATATCTATTGGGTGAAATACCAATACAATACAGCAGCACGATTTGTTGCCACAAAAAAGGGCAACCAGTGAAGAACAAACACCATTGTAAATCCAACCTATATTTATGTTTATTTATTTTCCCTTTTGTACTTTAACTATTTGCACATCGTTACAACACTGTATATAGACATAATATTACATTTGAAATGTCTTCATTCTTTTGGAATGTTTAGTGTTTATTTGTTATTGTTATTTCACTTTTGTTTATTATCTAGTTCACTTGCTTTGGCAATGTAAACATATGTTTCCCATGCCAATAAAGCCCTTCAATTGAAATTTAATTGAGAGAGAAGAGCGAGAGAGATAGAACAGCCAAGGTACATTCATGTTGATGAATGGCATTTGAGAGGTTAAAGATGTACAGAGATAAAGAGGAATGAGTAAGGAAGGAGTACCCCTGCCGTACCCCTTGCTTGTGTGTTGTAAAGGGTTAATTGACGTGACCCCACCACCCTGATCCCCCTCTCTCCTACCTGGGGTCCTGTGATGCCGATGAAGCCCTGTGGCCCAGGAGGACCAGGAGGACCTGGTTGTCCCGGAGGCCCCTGGAACACACACACACACACACACACACACACACACACACACACACACACACACACACACACACACACACACACACACACACACACACACACACACACACACACACACACACACACACACACACACACACACACACACACACACACACACACACACACACACACACACACACACTGAGCGAACCACACAGCATTGACAGGCACCATTCGTAGCCTAATTGTTCCAACAACAAACACATATTCAGTTGATATTCAGTCAAATGACACAAGAGAAAACCAAGAGGCAGACATGGCTAATAGATGACAGAGAGATCAGACCTGCCACGTGTTTCCTCCCAGAGTTCCTGGTGCTCCCTGCAAGGCAAGAGTAGTCAAATTCAGAGCACATCATCAGCAGATCATATGTGTTCATGAACAAACACTGACACCCTGCAGTGAAAAAATAATCCTGCAGATGAACTCAAAACCAGTTAAAAGAGAGCTGAGTGTGTGTATGTGTATGTGTGAGTGAGTGTGTCCCCCGCAGAGAGATAACTACCCTGAAGTTGAACTCAAAACAAGTTTTAGATGACCACGTTGTGGCATGTGTGTGTGTACTGTATGTGTGGATCTGTGTGTGCATGTTGACCTAGCCATACTCACCGGTCCACCTGTTCCTGCGTATGGAGGGCTGATACAGTTACAGTCTCCAGGTTCACCCTGAAAACACAGACCTCTCATAGATCACACAGAGAAGCTGTGAAATAACCAGTGGCGTATATTCATGGATGCCATGGGAAGACAGGCCTCCCCCCCAAAAATTGACCAACAGAAAACAATATATAAAATAAATGCATCTTTCGAAAATCTAAATAATTTATTTTGACTCTCTGTGATTCATAATTTTCCTTCAATTAGCAAGAGGCTGAATGTATCTCACTGGAGAAAGCATCTGAACGAGTGAAACAGAGCCCCTCTGTCTCAGTATGTGTACCCCATCTATCTGATGCTGTTTGGTCAAAAAGAGTGTGACATTGAATGCAAGGGAAGCCAGCGAGCATTTGGACTCCCTTGATAAAAAAAAGGTTAAATAATAGCTAATCAGTGTTGAGCTAAACTGAGTGAGTGTCAAGGGAAGACATCACATCAACCACATCAAAAGCAAAATATAATTTACAGAAAATAAGTATATTGTTGAATCTCATTGGGTTGTTTCCTCCAGTGGCTAGCTAGCTAGCTAAAATCAGCCCTTTCCCAAATGAGCCACTAGGGATTTGGACTTGGTTTTACCTAATTCTCTGTACTGGCCAATGATTATAACTGTGATTCTGATCCAATCATAAATTCATACATTGTGCCCCTGATCTGAGAGGATGGAAGTTCAGCATGTAGCTAGATGTAGGCTAATGTTAACTAGCTGGCTAATCATTGCCCATGAATGGAAGTTAGGCTAGCGAGCAAGCATTTTAGCAAGGTAGCCTAGCAAAACAAAAACTAAAAGTGTGTACTGTATGACAGAGTACTAGACCGTTTTGCCAACATGAAAGACAGGAGGATGGCACTGGCCTTTCTCTACAAGTAGGGTGAGCCACATCATATTTAGCTCATGTTGATTGGACTAAATTGTCTTTGGCATCTTTTAGTTGTCATTGTATTAGACTAAGCATAGGTTATTTGATGATGTTGAAGTTGAAATGGTGCTGGACTAGCGGAAACAGCTCCTGTTTTCTTTGCGACTTCCGGTAACTCTCTGTGGTTCTAAATCAATAGTTGTTTAGTAGTCTGAAAATGTCGGAAACATTAATAACTTGCTTGACCATGGTGTAGGTCATGTAACTGTTTGTTAGAGGCAATATGTTTTGTGGACTTCACAGGACAGACGTTGCTCTCCAGTTTTGTGATGAAACAAAGTTGAGGTTGAATTAATCTGCTACTGTGTCTTCTTATTCATATTTCAAAAATCCTAGTGCTGTTCAGTTGGTCTGATGGTAGCTCTAATTAATAGTCCTAGTCCTGTTCAGTTGGTCTGATGGTAGCTCTAATTAATAGTCCTAGTCCTGTTCAGTTGGTCTGATGGTAGCTCTAATTAATAGTCCTAGTCCTGTTCAGTTGGTCTGATGGTAGCTCTAATTAATAGTCCTAGTCCTGTTCAGTTGGTCTGATGGTAGCTCTAATTAACAATCCTAGTGCTGTTCAGTTGGTCTGATGGTAGCTCTAATTAATAATCCTAGTCCTGTTCAGTTGGTCTGATGGTAAAACAAATTAATAATCCTAGTCCTGTTCAGTTGGTCTGATGGTAAAACAAATTAATAATCCTAGTCCTGTTCAGTTGGTCTGATGGTAGCTCTAATTAATAATCCTAGTCCTGTTCAGTTGGTCTGATGGTAGCTCTAATTAATAATCCTAGTCCTGTTCAGTTGGTCTGATGGTAGCTCTAATTAATAATCCTAGTCCGGTTCAGTTGGTCTGATGGTAGCTCTAATTAATAATCCTAGTCCTGTTCAGTTGCTCTGATGGTAGCACTAATTAATAGTCCTAGTCCTGTTCTTAAAGCTCCTTTACTTCCCTAGTCTATTTGGATCCCACACACTTGTCACCTCCTCTGCTACTCTGTCTGAGCCTTGAGGGTGTGTGTGTGTTAGTGTGTGTGTTTGTGTGCGTGTGCGTGTAAGCATCTGCCTATGTGTGTGTGGGTGTGTGTGTGTGTGTGTGTGCTGGTGAAGCATCCCCAGTGATTACCATCTGTTACCCCTGCCTCCAAACCTCTTAACACCTCTTCATCTTCACAAATGCTAGGCTTACCTTGTCCCCCTTGGCTCCGTCAGTTCCCTGCAAGACAGAACACACACACACACACACACACACACACACACACACACACACACACACACACACACACACACACACACACACACACACACACACACACACACACACACACACACACACACACACACACACACACACACACACACACACACACACACACACACACACACACGGTTAGTGTGGCCTTGTCATTGCAGACGATAAAGCTTGCAAGGAAAGTAGTCAGGAGCAGAGAGGGGCGACAGGAGACACTATGGCTCTGTTATGGATTGAGGCGGCCTTCATTAGCTATTAGACTAAATATAATCATCTTTAAACTTTAAAAACACTGACTCTGAGTCTGTAGAAACTAGAGATCTTAGCTCACACACTATTACACAGTACTACGAAAGGTATACAATTCACACTGACTACACAATTCCAATACTATGTGACTGTGTTGTGTTTTCAATGTGACGCCACTCACATCTCTTCCATCAGCTCCTGGGATTCCATTGGATCCACCTTTGCCGTCTTTACCCTGGGTTGGGAATGGGATAAGTATGGAGACAGCAATCACTCAATGGCTTTGACTAGAGTTAATACACATATGCATGCACACAGTATACACACACACACACACACACACACACACACACACACACACACACACACACACACACACACACACACACACACACACACACACACACACACACACACACACACACACACACACACACACATCTTACCGGGGGTCCTGTAACACCTACACCCATGGGCCCCTGTGGCCCTGGAGGCCCCTCCTCTCCTTTAGGACCCTGTGAAAAGCAAATACATACACACAAGAATGAGAACTTTGTGTGGCTGTGTATGTGAGTATGTGTGTTTATGTGTTGATGCACGTATAATATATACGTGTGTGTGTGTGTGTGTGTGTACCATGTCCCCAGCAGGCCCAACTGGTCCAGTAAGTCCTCTAATTCCCTGAGGACCCTGTAGAGGAGCAGCATGATGCAAATTAACATGATAGAAGGAGACTACAGAGACCATTATACAGTACATACTAGAGGCAATCATTTTTAATATGTATTTCATCATTATTTTATCTAATATTTTTATGACTTACTGCCACCCCTGGTAGGCCCCTGGGTCCTTCTGCTCCCTGAAAATAGGAGAGAGAGCGCGAGAGAGCGAGAGAAAGGTTTAAAGAGATGGGTGGTGAGTTGAGCTCAGAGACAAACAGATGATTCATCAACAGTAGAGCAATGGCAGAACCTTCATGAACAAGCCTGGATATTGTCTTCCTCATTCCATCTCTCATTCCCATCACACATGCTGTCGTTGCTTCGTGTGTGTGCGTGAGTTTGTGTGTGTTTGTACACAAACCTGCATGTATATCAGTATATCTGACTACCTATACACTTGAGGAATGTTAGCATGTTGATGCAGACTGTGAGCATGTTGATCCTGAAGGAATGTTAACATGTTGATCCTGAAGGAATGTTAACATGTTGATCCAGAAGAATGTTAACATGTTGACCCAGAAGCAATGTTAGCATGTTGATCCAGAATTAATGTTAGCATATTGTTCCAGAATGAATGTTAGAATGTTGATCTAGGAAGAATGTTAACATGTTGATCCAAAAGGAATGTTAACATGTTGATCCTGAAGGAACGTTAGCATATTGATCCAGAATGAATGTTAGCATGTTGATCCAGAAGGAGTGTTAGCATATTGATCCAGAATGAATGTTAGAATGTTGATCTAGGAAGAATGTTAACATGTTGATCCAGAAGGAATTCCAGACTAAATCCCAGGATAGGAGAGAGAATGGATCAGGGTAATTCAGAGATAGAAGATTTCCAGCTAAAAGATATGTAATACACATATGTAAGTATGGGAAAGCGTCAGAAAAACAGCACCAAAACTTTTATTTTGAGGTGAACAATCTCTTCAATGTTTACGAGTCAAACTCATTCCATGGAGGGTCGAGTGTCTGCGGGTTTTCGCTTCTCCCTTGTACTTGATTGATGAATTCTTTGGACACTGTGTTAACTAACCTCCAAACGAGCTTCAATGCCATACAACACTCCTTCCGTGGCCTCCAACTGCTCTTAAACGCTAGTGAAACTAAATGCATGCTTTTCAACCGTTCGCTGCCCGCACCCGCCCGCCCGACTAGCATCACTACTCTGGACGGTTCTGACTTAGAATATGTGGACAACTACAAATACCTAGGTGTCTGGCTAGACTGTAAACTCTCCTTCCAGACTTATATTAAACATCTCCAATCCAAAATTAAATCTAGAATCGGCTTCCTATTTCGCAACAAAGCCTCCTTCACTCACGCCGCCAAACATACCCTCGTAAAACTGACTATCCTACCGATCCTCGACTTCGGCGATGTCATTTACAAAATAGCTTCCAAATACTCTACTCAGCAAACTGGATGCAGTCTATCACAATGCCATCCGTTTTGTCACCAAAGCCCCATATACCACCCACCACTGCGACCTGTATTCTCTAGTCGGCTGGCCCTCGCTACATATTCGTCGCCAGACCCACTGGCTCCAGGTCATCTATAAGTCTATGTCTCCGCCTTATCTCAGCTCACTGGTCATGATAATAACACCCACCCGTTGCACGCGCTCCAGCAGGTATATCTCACTGGTCAATCCCAAAGCCAACACCTTTGGCCGCTTTTCCTTCCAGTTCTCTGCTGCCAATGACTGGAACGAATTGCAAAAATCGCTGAAGCTGGAGACTTATATTTCCCTCACTAACTTTAAACATCAGCTATCTGAGCAGCTAACTGATCGCTGCAGCTGTGCATAGCCCATCTGTAAACAGCCCACCCAACTACCTAATAAAAAATAAATAAAAATGAGGTCACTGATTAGTAAAGAACTCCCCTCACCTGGTTGTCTAGGTCTTAAATGAAAGGAAAAACCAAAGACCATTAGACACTAGGCCCTCCATGGAATGAGTTTGACACACCTGACTTAGATGTTCAAAAAAAAATCTTACCTGAGGTCCTGGGATGCCCACCCCTTCAACTCCTGGGTCACCCTACAGGGAGCAGCACAGACACACACACACTGAGTCAGCACAGACACACACACTGAGTCAGCACAGCCACACACACTGAGTCAGCACAGACACACACACTGAGTCAGCACAGACACACACACTGAGTCAGCATCGACACACACACTGAGTCAGCACAGACACACATACTGAGTCAGCCACTAGTGAAACTCACACCAAACCTTGTACGTGTGCATGGCAAATGATCATACTGTACCTGGCTTCCTTTTGGTCCTATAGGCCCTTGGACACCGGGTAGACCTGGCTTGCCCTGGTAGATGGAGAGATAGAAAGACAAGATAGAGAAGAAAAATAAAGAAGAAGCGTAAAGTACCAGTCAAAAGTTTGGACACACTCAACACTCATGAACGTTTTTAATTTTTTAAATTATATTTTCTACATTGTAGAATAATAGTGAAGACATCTAAACTATTAAATAACACATATGGAATCATGTAGTAACCAAAAAAGTGTTAAACATCAAAATATATTTGAGATTTGAGATTCTTCAAAGTAGCCACTCTTGCCTTGATGACAGCTTTGCACACTCTTGGCATTCTCTCAACCAGCTTCATGAGGTAGCCACCTGGAATGCATTTCAATTAACAGGTGTGCCTTGTTAGAAGTTAATTTGTGGAATTTCTTTCCTTCTTAATGCGTTTGAGCCAAGCAGTTGTATTATGACAAGGTAGGGGTGGTATACAGAAGATAGCCCTATTTGGTAAAATACCAAGTCCATATTAGAGCAAGAACAACTCAAATAAGCAAAGAGAAACGACAGTGCATCATTGCTTTAGGAGATGAAGGTCAGTCAATCCGGAAAATTTGCAGTCGCAAAAACCATCAAGCGCTATGATGAAACTGGCTCTCATGAGGACTGCCACAGGAAAGGAAGACCCAGAGTTACCTGTGCTGCAGTAGACAAGTTTATTAGAATTAACTGCACCTCAGATTGCAGCCAAAATAAATGCTTCACAGAGTTCAAGTAACAGACACATCTCAACATCAACTGTTTAGAGAAGACTGCGTGAATCAGGTCTTCATGGTCGAATTGATGCAAAGAAACCACTACTAAAGGACACCAATAAGAAGAAGAGACTTGCTTGGGCCAAGAAACATGAGCAATGGATATTAGACTGGTGGAAATCTGTCCTTTGGTCTGATGAGTTCACATTTGAGATTTTTGGTTCCAACCGTGTCTTGTGAGACGCAGAGTAGGTGAACGGATGATCTCAGATGATCTCTGCATGTGTGGTTCCCACCATAAAGCATGGAGGAGGAGGTGTGATGGTGCTTTGCTGGTGACACTGTCAGTGATTTATTTAGAATTCAAGGCACAGTTAACCAGCATGGCTACCACAGCATTCTGTAGCAATACGCCATCCCATCTGGTTTGCGCTTAGTGGGACTATCATTTGTTTTTCAACAGGACAATGACCCAAGACACCTCCAGGGTGTGTAAGGGCTATTTGACCAAGAAGGAGAGTGATGGAGTGCTGCATCAGAGTGAATGAAAAGCAGCCAACAAGTGCTCAGCATATGTGGGAACTCCTTCAAGACTGTTGGAAAAGCATTCCAGGTGAAGCTGGTTGAGAGAATGCCAAGAGTGTGCAAAGCTGTCATCAAGGCAATGTGTGTTAGTTTGAAGAATCTCAAGTCTCAAATATATTTTGATTGTTTAACACTTTTTTGGTTACTACATGATTCCATATGTGTTATTTAATAGTGTTGATGTCTTCACTATTATTCTACAATGTAGGGAAAAAATTAAGTAAAACCCTTGAATGAGAAGAGGTGTCCAAACTTTTGACTGGTACTGTATGTGTAGAGCTAAAACAGTACATCTCAAAGGCCAGTCATGCTGCACACTTACATGTTTCCCTGCTTTCCCCTCTCCTGGGGGTCCTGGGTCGCCCCTCTCTCCCTTGGCTCCATGCACCCCTCCTACACCCATCTGCCGCCCAGAGACAGGCGCACAGCTCTCACACGCATCTCCCTGGTGATAGATACAACACAACAACAGTCAACAAGAGAGAGAACAGTCTGGGTGAGTTGGTTACATTAGATAGTTAGACAGACAGACAGACAAACAGACATATAGATAGAAGCAACGTCAGCACACAAACTGTTCGGAGGAGGTATAGTGGTTGGGGGCTGTTTCATGGTTCAGGCTAGGCCCCTTAGTTCCAGTGAAGGGAAATATTAATGCTACAGCATACAATGACCTTCCAGACGATTCTGTGCTTCCAACGTTTTGGCAACAGTTTGGGGAAGGCCCTTTCCTGTTTCAGCATGGCAATACCCCCGTGCACAAAGCGAGGGCCATACAGAAATGGTTTGTTGAGATTGTTGTGGAAGAATTTGACTGGCCTGCATAGAGCCCTGACCTTAACCCCATCGAACACCTTTGGGATGAATTGGAACGCCGACTGCGAGCCAGGCCTAATCGCCCAACACCAGTGCCTGAACTCACTAATGCTCTTGTGGCTGAATGGAAGCAAGTCCCCACAGCAATGTTCCAACATCTAGTGGAAAGCCTTCCCAGAAGAGTGGAGGCTGTTATAGCAGCAAACGGGGACCAACTCCATATTAATACCCATGATTTTGGAATGAGATGTTTGACGGTGATGTAGCGTAGATAGATATATATTTAATTAGTTATTTAGTTAGATAAATAGTGTGATTGTTAGTTAGTTAGATGGATAGTTAGATAGTTAGATTGTTAAATAGTTAGTTCATCTGCTATACAGGGTGTTGAACATAGTTTATTTAATTAACAGCCTTTTATAGCATCATCTTTAATACGCTTGTGCGATCTTGGATTCACAATCTATATAGGCATAAGGATACGTTATAAGATACTTGGACAGATAAGGGAAATGGACGGATAAACAGCCAGAAAGCCAGCCAACTATCCAGCCAGACAGTCAGGCTGACTCATTGATTGGTTGGTTGGGTGTTCCATACCTTCTCTCCCTTCAGTCCAGTTAGTCCATCCCGACCAGGCTCTCCAGGCAGGCCTTGGGTTCCATGGGTTCCGGCTAATCCTTGGTCTCCCTGCTCACCCTGGTCGCCCTAGCAACAGAGACATATGCATTTTAATCAATAATAGGGATCTGGTCTGTGACTCGTACTTGAACATTCATAAATAAAGATAATATAACTATAGTCCAGGAATCATTCAAGCCTTGTCTATGAATGAAGACTAATTATCAATAGGCTTAATCTGGGTTTGTGACACCAGATTCTTCAATTGTATTTTAACTGCCAGTCTAACGCTTCGAACACACCGACTGCGTCATTGCATCACTGCTGCATAACATTTTGCGCAGCTAGGCAACTATACTGATGCAGGTACCTTTTGCAAATGGTCGCATGCGGTTGGACACATGGAGGAGAGAATAATTTTCGCAGTATCTTCAAAACCGTGTCTTTTTGACACAACTGCTGACAGCTACAGGGACATGAACACACAAAATGCTGCTTGGAGACAAGTGTCCACGATAGTAGGATTGCCAGGTCAGTTTAGTAGTGAGCTTGTGCTAGATGTGGCTAGTTAGCGTTAGCTAGCTAGCTAACCTAGCTTGCTAACCTAGCCAATGAGGTGGTCGTTGGTCTCATTGTTGAAAGAGCCTACTCTGCCTATCTTTACTATTTATTATTGCATTTCGCTCCAAAACTGCATTTTGGAGGGAAATTATATTATAGGCTTTCACAATTAATTTGAGGATGTCATCGAATAAATAATATACTTGGCAAATAAATTTATAAAAAATGTAAAGAAAATATGCAATCAAACTGTTTTTATGTAATCACAAATTTTTACTGAATGTGTGTGCAAAAAAAAATCTACATTCATATTTTGCTACTTTCTGTCAAGTCCACTCATACAATTTGATGCATACGTTCGATTTATCGAACGTATGCACCACACAGAACGCACTGCAACTGCCTCTGCAACGCAATGCTGCAAGGCAAATGCAGCGTTCCATTGGAAATGAATGTACTTCTGGTGTATCGAAACGCAATGACGCAGTCGGTGTGTTCGAAGCGTTAGCTCAGGTAACATCAGTGCTTGCTACAGATTCAAGGTTACTTAAGGTGGTCCAACTGATTCCTCAGATTCCTCAGAGGTCCTACATTTTTTTAAGGTGGGCTGATTTTCCAGTGGACTTCCCAGTTTATAGGGACTACGGTTATTTAAATTGGACCAAGCTCTCCAGGGACCTAAAGTTAATTTAAGCTGGACTCATTTGCGGATGGACCGGAGGCTTTTCTAGGTTTTCCTAATGACATTGCCTGGTTTAAGGTGGTCTGAGGACCCCAGAGACATGAGTTAATCTAATGTAGTCTGATTTCTCTGCAGTCGTTTTAGGGGTATCTGCTCATTTAAGGAGGACTAAAGTACCTGGAGATATTAGATGATTTAAGGCGGTCTAGTCTGCTTGTTCCCTGGGGCAACAGGCTACATTCAAAATAGACTAATTTCCCTGGGTTATTCAATGTCTTATTTAAGGCGGACTGATTTTCCTGTGGACATTAGGTTAACTAAGGTACTGAGTTCCCTAGGGACATAATTTAAGTCAATGTGATTGGATTTCTCTGCAGGCAACAAGGCTATTTAAGGTGGACTGAATTCTCCAGAGGCTTTGTCACATATCCTGGCACTAGCTGAGAATAAATACATTACCGTCCCTTCGCATCTTTCAATTCGATTCAGAGACTTTTACAAAGAAAACCCTGTAATGAAGAACTTACCTTCTCTCCCCTTAGACCATCACGACCTGGCACACCCTGTGCAAAGAGACAGGAAAAGACAGAGATTTAGAGTGATACGCACCTATAAGATTATGCACGCGCAGGCACGCACACACACACACACACACACACACACACACACACACACACACACACACACACACACACACACACACACACACACACACACACACACACACACACACACACACACACACACACACACACACACACACACACACACACACACACACACACACACACACACACACACACACACACACACACACACACCTGTGCAAGCCTCTACCCATTCAGATATAAACCCGTTGACACAGCGCTAACCACTGAGGCCCATGTAATTAAGCTGTGAGACACAGTATCTTACCATTTAATTGAGATTTATAGCTCACCTTGGCGCATCCTGTGGTAGGTGGGGATTACCTGCATATGTCATGACTTTGCCAAAATTTAAGTTGCAGACATACAGTGATCTAAGGTCAGTTTGGTGTTTTTAGTGGGTTTGACAGACGCATGTGTATGTTGTTGGCTTAGTCATGTTAAACAAGCATGGTCAAAATAATGCAAACCAGGTCGACAACGTCGGCAGAGTCCTCATAGCCCTCTTCTCTCCAGGTAGAGGGGTCTCACCTGTTTGCCATCGGTGCCCTCTCCTGCAGGCCCAGCGGGCCCTGGAGGGCCAGTTTCACCCGCTAGCACCTTGACGAAGGACGTCCCACTGCCCACCTCAGAGGGAGAAGACTGGCACACCCCACATGACGCACCCTGGGGTAGAGGGGAGAAACACTGGCTTAGGACTGTTGGCAAAAGACACACACACACACACACACACACACACACACACACACACACACACACACACACACACACACACACACACACACACACACACACACACACACACACACACACACACACACACACACACACACACACACACACACACACACACACACACACACACACACACACACACACACACACACACACAAATGTATAGACATACTTTCATGTGTAAAGATGTATGCACACAAACTAACACACACTTCACCTTCTCTCCTTTAGGGCCTGGAGTTCCTAGACCAGGAATCCCTGGATCTCCCTGTCAAAAGAATCACATCCCAAAACACAACATAACATAACACAACACATCAAAACAAAACATAACACATCATACCAAAACACAACATAACATAACATCCCAAAACACAACATAATATAACATATCATACCAAAACACAACATAACATATCATACCAAAACACAACATAACATATCATACCAAAACACAACATAATATAACATATCATACCAAAACACAACATAACATATCATACCAAAACACAACATAACATAACACATCATACCAAAACACAACATAATATAACATATCATACCAAAACAAAACACAACATAACATAACACATCATACCAAAACACAACATAACATATCATACCAAAACACAACATAACATATCATACCAAACACAACATAACATAACACATCATACCAAAACACAACATAACATAACATATCAAAACACAACATAACATGATGACATCACCCAGTAGTAGATGTAGTGTTTGTTAGCTCCACCCTCTCACCGTTATCCCCTTCAGTCCATCCTTGCCACTAGGTCCTCTGGGTCCAGCTTTGCCCTAACAGATACATATAATGCCTTCAGAAAGTATTCACAACCCTTAACTTTTCCACATTTTCTTGTGTTACAACCTGAATTTAAAATTGATTAAATTGAGATTTTGTGTCACTGGCCTACACACAATAACCCATAGTGTCAAAGTGGAATTATGATGTTTAATTTTATTTTTTATAAAATGAAATAAAATGAAATGAAATGAAATATAAAATGAAAATCTGACATGTCTTGAGCCAATAAGTACTGAACCCCTTTGTCATGGTAAGCCTGAATAAGGTCAGGAGTAAAACTGTGCTTAAAAAGTCACATTATAAGTTTCATAGACTCTGTGTGCAATAATAGTCTTTAACATGATTTTTGAATGACTACCTCATTCATCCTCAGTCGAGCAGTGAATTTCAAACACAGATTCAACCACAAAGAATAGCGAGGTTTTCCAATGCCTCACAAAAAAGGGCACCTACAGTACTGGTAGAAAAAAAGCAGACATTGCATATTAATTACACTTAGTTATTAATTACACTTTGGAGGGTGTATCAATACACCCAGGCACCACAAACATACAGGTGTCCTTTCTAACACAGATGCTGGAGAGGAAGGACACCGCTCAGGGATTTCACGATGAGGCCAATGGTGACTTTAAAACAGTTACAGAGTATAATGGCTGTGATAGGAGAAAACTGAGGATGGATCAACAACATTGTAGTTACCCCACAATACTAACCTAATTGACAGAGTGAAAAGAAGGAAGCCTGTACAGAATATTATTATTGTATATATATTTTTTTGTAAAACTGCAAAAAATGTGGCAAAGAAATTAACTTTATGTCCTGAATACAAAGCATTATGTTTGGGGCAAATCCAACACATCACTGAGTACCACTCTTCATATGCGTGGTGGTGACTGTATCATGTTATGGGTATGCTTGTCACTGGCAAGGATTAGGGAGTCTTTTTTTTAAATTAACGGAATAGAGGTACTGTAAGCACAGGCAAAATCCTAGAGGAAAACCTAGTTCAGTCTCCCAGACACTGGGAGACAAATTCACCTTTCAGCAGGACAATAACCTAAAATACAAGGCCAAATATACACTGGAGTTGTTTACCAAAATTACATTGAACGTTCCTGAGTGGCCTAGTTACAGTTTTGACTTAAATCGGCTTGAAAATCTATGGCAAACTTGAAAATGGCTGTCTAGGAATTATCAACAAGCAACTTGACAGAGCTTGGAGAATAAAAAAAAAAATAATAATGTGCATTTTACAAATGTTAGAATTTGTCTTCTAATTTGACATTACAGATTATTTTGTGTACATCATTGACAAAAAATGACAATTAAATCAATTTGAATCCCACTTTGTAACACAAAAAAATCAAGGGGTGTAAATACTTTCGTAAGGCATTGTAGTTACAGTGCATTTCATCACTTTGTCTCCAAAGAGAACCTACAACAGCCAACTCAACTCATCTTTGCATCTGTAATAACCCTGAGGAAAGTATTTGATCATAAAATCAGATCCAACAATACTCTCACGGGCCTAGAAATCCAGGGGTTAAAAACAAAGGTGTCATTGTACGCTGATGATTAATGATTTATTTTAAACCAAAAATTTGAATCCCTCCACAGCCTCAAAGATGATCTAGATACTTTTTCTAACCTCTCTGGACTACAACCAAACGATGATAAGTGTACTATATTTCGGATTGGATCACCATTTAAAAAAAAAAACTTTTACATTACCGTGTAGTTTACCAATAAAATGGTCTGAAGGGGAGGTGGACATACTCGGTATTCATATCCCGAAAGAAAGAAATGAACTCACTACAATACATTTTTATAGAAAGCAAAAATTGTTAAGATCTTGCTTCTGTGGAAAGGAAAATACCTGTCTATTTGTGGAAAAATCACCCTGATTAACTCTTTAGTCATATCCCAGTTTACCTATTTACTTATGGCCTTGCCTACACCTAACGACTTATTTGATTAATTATGAGCAAAAAATACTTCATTTTATTTGAAACGGCAAGCCAGACAAAATGAAACGGGCCTATTTATATAATGAATATGAATTCAGAGGGCAGAAATGATTACATATTAAAGCAATAGACATCTCACTAAATGCTTCAGTCATATAAAAGTTATACTTACACTACTGTTCAAAAGTTTGGGGTCACTTAAAAATGTCCTTGTTTTTGAAAGAAAAGCAATTTTTTTGTCCATTAAAATTACATAAAATTGATCAGAAATACAGTGTAGACATTGTTAATGTTGTAAATGACTATTGTAGCTGGAAACGGCTGATATTTAATGGAATATCTACATAGGCGTACAGAGGCCCATTATCAGCAACCATCACTCCTGTGTTCCAATGGCACGTTATGTTAGCTAATCCAAGTTTATCATTTTAAAAGGCTAATTCATCATTAGAAAACCCTTTTTCAATTATGTTAGCACAGCTGAAAACTGTTGTTCTGATTAAATAAGCAATAAAACTGGCCTTCTTCAGACTAGTTAAGTATCTGGAGCGTCAGCATTTGTGTGTTCGATTACAGGCTCAAAATGGCCAGAAACAAAGAACTTTCTTCTGAAACGCGTCAGTCTACATGGATGCTGGCCTTCTAGGCAGAGTTGCAAAGAAAAAGCCATATCTCAGACTGGCCAATAAAAAGAAAAGATTAAGATGGGCAAAAGAACACAGACACTGGACAGAGGAACTCTGTCTAGAAGGCCAGCATCCTGGAGTCGCCTCTTCACTGTTGACGTTGAGACTGGTGTTTTGTAGCTTGTTTTTGGTCGCAGATTCAGGAATGGAGAATCCACAAGGAAAGAAATTCCACAAATTTACTTTTAAGAAGGCACACCTATTAATTGATATTCATTCCAGGTGACTACTTCATGAAGCTGGTTGAGAGAATGCCAAGAGTGTGCAAAGCTGTCATCAAGGCAAAGGGTGGCTACTTTGAAGAATCTCAAATATAAATATATTTAATATATATTTGTTTAACACTTTTTTGGTTACTAAATGATTCCATATGTGTTCCATTCATAGTTTTGATGTCTTCACTGTTATTCTACAATGTAGAAAATAGTAAAAATAAAGAAAAACCCTTGAATGAGTATGTGTCCAAACTTTTGACTGGTACTGTATATTTACCCCCAAAATATGGGGTATTGGAAATTATGCAGATAATTACATTGATGGAAGCCACAATATGTCTGCAATATTAAAGCTGATCTACCCCTCCGCCCCCAAAAAACAACTATGGATATAAAGAATGTTGAAAAAAGTATGCCATAAAGAGTCTCTTAACATATGCATAAACTCTCACCGTTTTACCGTCAGCTCCTTTGCCACCAGTGTTACCCTGGAAACAAGAGAATATGTAATGTCAACAGAACTGGCTTTTAAACTAAATGTTCAGTCTTTTATCTTATGTATAAAATGTATTTTTGGTACGAAGTAACCTCAAACGTCCTGAGCCATTGAGTTCCCTACTAAGCACTAACCTTCTCTCCTCTCAGCCCTGCCAGGCCACTGACTCCAGGTTCCCCCTGAACAAGAGTTAACACAAATCACTTCCAGGTTAGAAACAGAACCTGGAACAACACAGAATACACGCACTAACACGCACGCACGTGCACACACACACATTCCATTCCAATAAAACACACACTAACCTGTTCTCCCTTCTGTCCCAGTCCAGGTTTTCCTCTCTCTCCTTTGTGTTTCAGGATTTGTTCCATGGCAACAAGGTTGGCAGCAGGTATTTCACTCAGGGTGGGGCACACAGCACATGCATCACCCTTTTCCCCTTTGACACCATCCGACCCCACCTCTCCCTGCCAAGCATACAGACACATATTATCACAGGGAGACAGGTTAGTGATAACACATACTAATAGGCATGTTTCCTTTGAGGTATAGCGTCTAATGTGGTGTCCCTAACAGATCAGTTATTCAACTATATCCAATGTGGTGTTCCGAACATATCAGTTAGTCAGATATATCTAATGTGGTGTCCCTAACAGATCAGTTAGTCAACTGTATCTAACGTGGTGTCCCTAACAGATCAGTTATTCAACTATATATAATGTGGTGTCCCTAACAGATCAGTTAGTCAGCTTATTATAATGTGGTGTCCCTAACAGATCAGTTAGTCAGCTTATTATAATGTGGTGTCCCTAACATATCAGTTATTCAACTATAGCTAATGTGGTGTCCCTAACAGATCAGTTATTCAGATATATCTAATGTGGTGTCCCTAACATATCAGTTATTCAACTATAGTTAATGTGGTGTCCCTAACAGATCAGTTATTCAGATATATCTAATGTGGTGTCCCTAACATATCAGTTATTCAACTATATCTAATGTGGTGTCCCTAACATATCAGTTATTCAACTATATATAATGTGGTGTCCCTAACAGATCAGTTAGTCAGCTTATTATAATGTGGTGTCCCTAACAGATCAGTTATTCAACTATATCTAATATGGTGTCCCTAACAGTTCAGTTATTCAGATAAATCTAATGTGGTGTCCCTAACAGTTCAGTTATTCAGATAAATCTAATGTGGTGTCCCTAACAGATCAGTTATTCAACTATATCCAATGTGGTGTTCCGAACATATCAGTTAGTCAGATATATCTAATGTGGTGTCCCTAACAGATCAGTTTGTCAACTGTATCTAACGTGGTGTCCCTAACAGATCAGTTATTCAACTATATATAATGTGGTGTCCCTAACAGATCAGTTAGTCAGCTTATTATAATGTGGTGTCCCTAACAGATCAGTTAGTCAGCTTATTATAATGTGGTGTCCCTAACATATCAGTTATTCAACTATAGCTAATGTGGTGTCCCTAACAGATCAGTTATTCAGATATATCTAATGTGGTGTCCCTAACATATCAGTTATTCAACTATATCTAATGTGGTGTCCCTAACATATCAGTTATTCAACTATATATAATGTGGTGTCCCTAACAGATCAGTTAGTCAGCTTATTATAATGTGGTGTCCCTAACAGATCAGTTATTCAACTATATCTAATATGGTGTCCCTAACAGTTCAGTTATTCAGATAAATCTAATGTGGTGTCCCTAACAGTTCAGTTATTCAGATAAATCTAATGTGGTGTCCCTAACATATCAGTTATTCAACTATATCTAATGTGGTGTCCCTAACATATCAGTTATTCAACTATATATAATGTGGTGTCCCTAACAGATCAGTTAGTCAGCTTATTATAATGTGGTGTCCCTAACATATCAGTTATTCAACTATAGCTAATGTGGTGTCCCTAACAGATCAGTTATTCAGATATATCTAATGTGGTGTCCCTAACATATCAGTTATTCAACTATATCTAATGTGGTGTCCCTAACATATCAGTTATTCAACTATATATAATGTGGTGTCCCTAACAGATCAGTTAGTCAGCTTATTATAATGTGGTGTCCCTAACAGATCAGTTATTCAACTATATCTAATATGGTGTCCCTAACAGTTCAGTTATTCAGATAAATCTAATGTGGTGTCCCTAACAGTTCAGTTATTCAGATAAATCTAATGTGGTGTCCCTAACAGATCAGTTATTCAACTATATCCAATGTGGTGTTCCGAACATATCAGTTAGTCAGATATATCTATTGTGGTGTCCCTAACAGATCAGTTAGTCAACTGTATCTAACGTGGTGTCCCTAACAGATCAGTTATTCAACTATATATAATGTGGTGTCCCTAACAGATCAGTTAGTCAGCTTATTATAATGTGGTGTCCCTAACAGATCAGTTAGTCAGCTTATTATAATGTGGTGTCCCTAACATATCAGTTATTCAACTATAGCTAATGTGGTGTCCCTAACAGATCAGTTATTCAGATATATCTAATGTGGTGTCCCTAACATATCAGTTATTCAACTATATCTAATGTGGTGTCCCTAACATATCAGTTATTCAACTATATATAATGTGGTGTCCCTAACAGATCAGTTAGTCAGCTTATTATAATGTGGTGTCCCTAACAGATCAGTTATTCAACTATATCTAATATGGTGTCCCTAACAGTTCAGTTATTCAGATAAATCTAATGTGGTGTCCCTAACAGTTCAGTTATTCAGATAAATCTAATGTGGTGTCCCTAACAGATCAGTTAGTCAACTATATCTAATATGGTGTCCCTAACAGTTCAGTTATTCAGATATATATAATGTGGTGTCCCTAACAGATCAGTTAGTCAACTATATCTAATATGGTGTCCCTAACAGTTCAGTTATTCAGATATATCTAATGTGGTGTCCCTAACAGATCAGTTATTCAACTATATCTAATGTGGTGTCCCTAACAGATCAGTTAGTCATCTTATTATAATGTGGTGTCCCTAACAGATCAGTTAGTCAACTATATCTAATATGGTGTCCCTAACAGATCAGTTATTCAACTATATCTAATGTGGTGTACCTAACAGATGAGATAGTCAACTGTATCTAATGTGGTGTCCCTAACAGATCAGTTATTCAGATATATCTAATGTGGTGTCCCTAACAGTTCAGTTATTCAGATAAATCTAATGTGGTGTCCTTAATAGATCAGTTAGTCAACTGTATCTAATGTGGTGTCCCTAAAAGATCAGTTATTCAGATATATCTAATGTGGTGTCCTTAACAGATCAGTTAGTCAACTGTACCAAATGTGGTGTCCAAACAGATCAGCTAGTCAAGAAGGGATATACCCGAATAGTAGGATCAGCTATTATGTCACCCTTGTAGAATGTTAGCTCTGTAGAATATGGCCATATATAGTCTTGTTTAATCTACATCCGTTCATGCCTTAATGTCCTGTACATAAATGTCTTGGATGTCCCATACATGCAAGTCTCTTGGAAGTAAGCCAGGCGATCCTATGGAACCAAAGAGGACCTGTACACTGTAGTATGTTATCATGTGTTATACAAATATTACATTTGCACATCGTGGCTGTAGTACACTATGTTCTACAGCACTTATTCTTAAGCGAAGTGAACAATCACTATTTTGGGATGTAAGAACACTTTATATGAACCCAGATGTTAGCTGAGGGATCATCAGTGTCAGAATGTCCCCCCTTTTTAAGGAAAGAAACAGATGGTCAATGTAAACATTGTAGACATTGGAGCCAATTGTGATTTATGTTTGTGTTCATGAACCAGCCCACTTGATGAAGAAGGGAGAGCCTTTTCTATAAATACTGTGTTCAGCCAAAGACTTGTTGAATTGAATGCTTGTAAAGCACTTTTACCCAAACAGGTCATTATTAAACCCTTTGAATTTCATTCAAAGTATGTCAATTTTGTTCTATATTTTCAATACCATCCTTTAATTAATTTCTGAAAATCAGCTATATCTAACGTGGTGTCCCTAACACATCAGTTAGTCAACTATATATAATGTAGTGTCCCTAACAGATCAGTGAATCAACAATATCGAATGTGGTGTCCCTAACAGATCAGTTAGTCAACTATATCTAATGTGGTGTCCCTAACAGATCAGATATTCAACTATATCTAATGTGGTGTCCTTAACAGATCAGTTAGTCAACTATATCTAATGTGGTGTCCCAAACAGATCAGTTAGTCAACTATATCCAATGTGCTGTCCCTAATAAACCAGTTAGTCAACTATATCTAATCTAATGTGGTGTCCATAACAGATCAGTTAGTCAACTATATCTAATGTGGTGTCCCTAACAGATGAGTTAGTGGACTATATCTAATGTGGTGGCCCTAACAGATCAGTTAGTGGACTATATCTAATGTGGTGGCCCTAACAGATCAGTTAGTCAGCTATTTCTAATGTCGTGTCCCTAACAGATCAGTTAGTCAACTGTATCTAATGTGGTGTCCCTAACAGATTGGTTATTCAACTATATATAATGTGGTGTCCCTAACATATCATTTTTTCAGATATGTATGTTGTGGTGTCCCTAACAGATCAGTTAATAAACTATATCTAATGTGGTGTCCCTGACAGATCAGATAGTAAACTATATATAATGTGGTGTCCCTAACAGATCAGCTAGTCCTTAGTCAACAATATCTAATGTGGAGTTCCTAACAGATCAGTTAGTCAACTATATCTAATTAGGTGTCTAAACAGATCAGTTAGTCAACCATATCTAATGTGGTGTCCCTAACAGATTAGCTAGTCCTTAGTCAACCATATCTAATGTGGAGTTCCTAACAGATCAGGTTATCAACTATATCTAATGTGGTGTCCCTAACAGATCAGTTATTCTAATGTTGTGTCCCTAACAGATCAGTTATTCTAATGTTGTGTCCATAGCAGATCTGTTAGTGTAATGTGGTGTCCCTAACAGATCATTCATTCTAATGTGGTGTCCCTAACAGATCAGTTAGTCTAATGTGGTGTCCCTAACAGATCAGTTAGTCTAATGTGGTGTCCCTAACAGATCAGTTAGTCTAATGTGGTGTCCCTAACAGATCAGTTAGTCTAATGTGGTGTCCCTAACAGATCAGTTAGTGTAATGTGGTGTCCCTAACAGATCAGTTAGTCTAATGTGGTGTCCATAACAGATCAGTTAGTGTAATGTGGTGTCCCTAACAGATCTGTTAGTCTAATGTGGTGTCCATAACAGATCAGTTAGTGTAATGTGGTGTCCCTAACAGATCAGTTAGTGTAATGTGGTGTCCATAACGGATCAGTTAGTGTAATGTGGTGTCTCTAACAGATCAGTTAGTGTAATGTGGTGTCCATAACAGATCAGTTAGTGTAATGTGGTGTCCCTAACAGATCAGTTAGTGTAATGTGGTGTCCATAACAGATCAGTTAGTCTAATGTGGTGTCCCTAACAGATCAGTTAGTGTAATGTGGTATCCCTAACAGATCAGTTAGTCTAATGTGGTGTCCCTAACAGATCAGTTAGTGTAATGTGGTGTCCCTAACAGATCAGTTAGTCTAATGTGGTGTCTCTAACAGACCAGTTTGTGTTTGCCTATACATATTTATAGTTGTGTGCATTGGTATGCTGGTGTGTATGCATCTGTATGTGTGTGTACACAAGTGAGTTAGTGACTGTATGTAATCCATTCCCACAGCACATGAATGAAACATGAGATATAATTTAACAGGTGGGACTCTGTACCTTCTCTCCTGCCTTCCCATCTGCTCCTTGAAGACCCTAATGAATAGAAAAGAGGAGAGGAGATAGCGGGAGAAGAGAAGAGCAGAGGGAGAGAAGAGGAGATTTTAAACATTCCGAGCTGTAAATTAACATTATTTTCTCATACAAAGCAAATTCCTTGATGACTATATCAAATGAAATAGCTATATGAGCATTAAGGGTGCTGCATATCTCACCGGGAGGCCATGGTCTCCTATCGCAGGGACCCCAGGCTCTCCTTTGGGCCCCGTCTTCCCGTGGAGGGCCACAGTGTTGCCCAGGTCTGCAGACAGGACGGGACACACCTCACATGGGCCACCCTGAGAGGGACAAAACCAAAGAGACACACAATGTCAACACACACCTCACAGGATTGGCACTGATACACACAGAGATGGACAAACACATCCACAACCCATGCAGTATACTTCCTTACCCTAACCCTAACGCACAAACCAGGACACTGAGCGTTAACACACCTTATCTCCTTTACCACCACCAGGACCCCTAGGACCCTGACAACACAACATCAATACATTTTAGTAGAGCATGATAGTGAGGATGAGGTTTCAAATTACACAAAACAGTGGTCTGAATGCATCCTGTACTCACAGGATCTCCTGGTTCTCCATCTTTCCCTGGTGTCCCAGAATGCCCCTGGACAGGAAGAGAGGAACAGGACCATAATCATAACAACCATTGTAACATTCCAGAAATGTACAGAAGTCTTGTTGTGGGATGTTGTCTTATCAAACAATATAATCTATATACAGTACTTCAATGTTCAAACTGTGGCCTTGGAAGTTTTGAAGCAGAGTTTTAATTGGATTTAATTCAGATATATTTTTTACCTTGTCTCCCTTCGATCCAGGAGGTCCTCCAGGAGTGCCCTAGCCACAAAACAAAACACACCTCTATTAAAAGGAGTGATAAGCAAATATCCCCCTCTGTAACTGTCTCTCACTTCCTCTGTCTACCAGAGCCATACAAGAACAGACGCAAACGGCGTCTCCTCGAAGATGCTTCTTGGCTTCAGTCAAGGTTAACACACACAGCATCTCCCCGAAGATGTCCATATTAAGCCTCTCTTTGCTTGCCATCCCAGCCCCAACTTGCCCAGTGCATTAAGCATCTGACAACTGGAGGATGAAGAGTTGTTATAACACGACACTGACCTCAAACCTAAGGATGGAAAGATAGAACAGAATTCCAGAGCGGAGACACTACTCACTGGCAGGCCTGGCAGGCCTGGTTTTCCAATTCCTGGCAATCCTGGAAGTCCGGGTTTTCCCGGTTCTCCTGCTAGTCCTTCAGGCCCCAATTTTCCAGAGGTACCCTGGGAAAAAATCTCCTAGAGGTTAAAGTTCAAATAGATGCCAAAGTGGCATTAAACAGAAAATGGTAGTTTGAATTCGAGGGCCACTAAAAACATGTTTACATTACATACACATAGAAAGGTAGAGTGTACATACAATGGAAGTACACATTGTTAAATACTACATTTAAAAAGAGAAGCTACTCTGTTGAAAGAGTACCTTCTGTCCCTTGGGTCCCACCACACAGATGGATCCAGCCCGACCCTGCAGAGAGAGACAAAGACCATCACTTAGCTCTTATTAAACAGTATGAAAACCTCTGCCTAAAGGACATTGAAGCCTGAGAGCACATACACATGCAAACACAAACACACACTGAAATTCCTCTTTATGGTCACACTTTAAACTTCCCATGTGTATCCACGTTGGGCTGAATGGGTGAGATGAAAGGGTTTAAGTCAGCCTGAATCAGCCAGGTAGTGTGAGAGGAACACAGTCAATGAGGCAGAATTGATTCTGCTGGCTTTGTTGCTCCAGTCTAATCTAGCATGCATTAGAAAGACTACACCCAGAGACACACTGGGCAGAGCAGAATAGATATCAGTACCAGTCTAGGCTTGAAATAGTAATTCAGTATAATTCGACTGAACACCCTCTGTTAGCCTGATAGGAGTATGTGGGAGTGTGTGGGAGTGTTTGTGTGTGTGTGTGTGTGTGTTCAAGCATGAGTGTGTGTGCGTCTGTTCCTGCCAATTATAAGACAGATACATGCTGGTTATTCAAGTGAAATAGGAAGTGCTGTTTACGGTTTGCTAACTACTCAGCTTATCAACATAATGGGAACCCTATTGTGGAATGCAGAAAGAGGCTACATATTTAAACCATTTTCTAAATGATGAAGGTTATGATGATGATGGTGATGATAGTGCTGATGCGAAGGAGATAAGCTGCCACTCACATCCTTTCCTGGGGTTCCAGATAGTCCCTGGAGACCAATATCTCCCTTCTGTCCTTTATCTCCCTGAGAGAGACAAGGGGGATGGAGAAAGTAAGAAATAACAAAAAGTCACTGTGATACAGACAGACAGACAGACAGACAGATATATAGAATGTCAGACAGACAGACAGACAGACAGACAGACAGACAGACAGACAGACATGCATATAGACTGTCAGACAGACAGACAGACAGACAGAATGTCAGACAGACAGACAGGCATATAGAATGTCAGACAGACAGACATGCATATAGAATGTCAGACAGGCAGACAGACAGACAGACAGGAATATAGAATGTCAGACATACAGACAGACATACAGACAGACAGCATGTCAGACAGACAGACAGACAGGTATATAGAATGTCAGACAGACAGACAGACAGACAGACAGACAGACAGACAGACAGACAGACAGACAGACAGGCATATAGAATATCAGACAGACAGGCATATAGAATGTCAGACAGACAGACAGACAGGCATATAGAATGTCAGACAGACCGACAGGCATACAGAATGTCAGACAGACAGACAGACAGACAGGCATATAGAATGTCAGACAGACAGACAGACAGACAGACATGCATGTAGAATGTCAGACAGACAGACAGGCATATAGAATGTCAGACAGACAGACAGGCATATAGAATGTTAGACAGACAGACAGGCATATAGAATGTCAGACAGGCAGACAGACAGACAGACAGGCATATAGAATGTCAGACAGACAGACAGACAGACATAATGTCAGACAGACAGACAGACATGCATATAGAATGTCAGACAGACAGACAGGCATATAGAATGTCAGACAGACAGACAGACAGACAGGCATATAGAATATCAGATAGACAGACAGGCATATAGAATGTCAGACAGACAGACAGACAGACAGACAGACATGTAGAATGTCAGACAGACAGACAGTTATATAGAAGGTCAGACAGACAGACAGGCATTTAGAATGTCAGACAGACAGACAGACATGCATATAGAATGTCAGACAGACAGACAGACAGACATGTAGAATGTCAGACAGACAGACAGCCATATAGAATGTCAGACAGACAGACAGACAGGCATATAGAATGACAGACAGACAGACAGACAGGCATATAGCATGTCAGACAGACAGACAGACAGACAGACATGCAGACAGACAGACACACATGTAGAATGTCAGACAGACAGAAAGGCATATAGAATGTCAGACAGGCAGACAGACAGACAGACAGACAGGCATATAGAATGTCAGACAGACAGACAGACAGACATAATGTCAGACAGACAGACAGACATGCATATAGAATGTCAGACAGATTGACAGGCATATAGAATGTCAGACAGACAGACAGACAGACAGGCATATAGAATATCAGATAGACAGACAGGCATATAGAATGTCAGACAGACAGACAGACAGACATGTAGAATGTCAGACAGACAGACAGGCATATAGAAGGTCAGACAGACAGACAGGCATTTAGAATGTCAGACAGACAGACAGACAGACATGCATATAGAATGTCAGACAGACAGACAGACATGCATATAGACTGTCAGACAGACAGACAGACAGACAGAATGTCAGACAGACAGACAGGCATATAGAATGTCAGACAGACAGACATGCATATAGAATGTCAGACAGGCAGACAGACAGACAGACAGGAATATAGAATGTCAGACATACAGACAGACATACAGACAGACAGCATGTCAGACAGACAGACAGACAGGTATATAGAATGTCAGACAGACAGACAGACAGACAGACAGACAGACAGACAGACAGGCATATAGAATATCAGACAGACAGGCATATAGAATGTCAGACAGACAGACAGACAGGCATATAGAATGTCAGACAGACCGACAGGCATACAGAATGTCAGACAGACAGACAGACAGACAGGCATATAGAATGTCAGACAGACAGACAGACAGACAGACATGCATGTAGAATGTCAGACAGACAGACAGGCATATAGAATGTCAGACAGACAGACAGGCATATAGAATGTTAGACAGACAGACAGGCATATAGAATGTCAGACAGGCAGACAGACAGACAGACAGGCATATAGAATGTCAGACAGACAGACAGACAGACATAATGTCAGACAGACAGACAGACATGCATATAGAATGTCAGACAGACAGACAGGCATATAGAATGTCAGACAGACAGACAGACAGACAGGCATATAGAATATCAGATAGACAGACAGGCATATAGAATGTCAGACAGACAGACAGACAGACAGACAGACAGATAGACATGTAGAATGTCAGACAGACAGATAGTTATATAGAAGGTCAGACAGACAGACAGGCATTTAGAATGTCAGACAGACAGACAGACATGCATATAGAATGTCAGACAGACAGACAGACAGACAGACATGTAGAATGTCAGACAGACAGACAGCCATATAGAATGTCAGACAGACAGACAGACAGGCATATAGAATGACAGACAGACAGACAGACAGGCATATAGCATGTCAGACAGACAGACAGACAGACAGACAGACATGCAGACAGACAGACACACATGTAGAATGTCAGACAGACAGAAAGGCATATAGAATGTCAGACAGGCAGACAGACAGACAGACAGGCATATAGAATGTCAGACAGACAGACAGACAGACATAATGTCAGACAGACAGACAGACATGCATATAGAATGTCAGACAGATTGACAGGCATATAGAATGTCAGACAGACAGACAGACAGACAGGCATATAGAATATCAGATAGACAGACAGGCATATAGAATGTCAGACAGACAGACAGACAGACATGTAGAATGTCAGACAGACAGACAGGCATATAGAAGGTCAGACAGACAGACAGGCATTTAGAATGTCAGACAGACAGACAGACATGCATATAGAATGTCAGACAGACAGACAGACAGACATGTAGAATGTCAGACAGACAGACAGCCATATAGAATGTCGGACAGACAGACAGGCATATAGAATGTCAGACAGACAGACAGACAGACAGACAGACAGGCATATAGAATGACAGACAGACAGACAGACAGACAGGCATATAGCATGTCAGACAGACAGACAGACAGACATGCAGACAGACATGTAGAATGTCAGACAGACAGACAGGCATATAGAATGTCAGACAGACAGACACACAGACATGCAGACAGACAGACAGACATGTATGTAGAATGTCAGACAGACAGGCATATAGAATGTCAGACAGACAGACAGGCAAATAGAATGTGAGACAGACAGACAGGCATATAGAATGTCAGACATACAGACAGGCATATAGAATGTCAGACAGACAGACAGACAGACAGACAGACAGACAGACAGACAGACAGACAGACAGACAGACAGACAGACATATAGAATGTCAGACAGACAGACAGGCATATAGAATGTCAGACAGACCGACAGACAGACAGCTGTTTACCAGACGTACCTTGTGTCCGACAGCTTCTCCCCAGTTAGCCGGCAGCACCTGATAGAGAGAGAGAGAATGAGGACCAGAATGAGACCAGGCAGACTGATGAGCAGCAGTAATATTGACAACTCATCTCTACTCATCTCTCTAAATAACACATCAACCACACACACACACACACACACACACATCGCCTCACGGTCCCAACGGTCGCCCCCAAACCCGCACCCCCCGCAAAACACACACACACACACACACACACACACACACACACACACACACACACACACACACACACACACACACACACACACACACACACACACACACACACACACACACACACACACACACACACACACACACACACACACACACACACACACAAACAAACACAGGCCTAAAGACTCTGCAAATGAATACTCTGCCTTAATGTACCCCACTCTACACTACACTGAACTGAACACCCCCAACACAATAGTTACACTCCAGTAAGAAATACTCACAGACTCGCCTTTCTCCCCCTTCTGTCCAATGCGTCCCTCTTTGCACTGAGAAACAGACAAATGAGACACACACAAACACACACACACAAATTATTTATACTCCAGTAATCTTGTAGTTCCTAGATGGGGAGGTGAGGTAAATTCAAGTCCACAGGCCAATTAGTTAACTTAGTGATTCAGACTTCTGTTGTATTGCCCTAGCAGACAGACAGACAGGAAGAGCAATGCTTGGCTGTACAACTCACGTGAAAACTCTCAAATAAGCAACATCATTATACTTAATAATATCCTGTTCAATCCAGAGTTCCAACCATGTATCTCAGGTTGGTGAACCCACAAGTTATGATTGTTGTTGCATGGCTAGATATGCTACATCAAAGAATGTCAGTGCAAATGCAGTAGCTTCCATAATGAGTAACCTGAAGAGTTGTGTTGGCTCCCTGAGCTATAGTTTAGGCTCTAGGTCAGAGGGCTAATGCAGTCTTTTACATGGACAAGCCACTTACTGTACCAGATCCAGATTCGCTGCAGTCTGAACCCTAGGAGAGATAGAGAGATAGAGAGAGAGTGAGAGAGAGCGAGAGAGAGAGAGAGAGAGAGAGAGAGAGAGAGAGAGAGAGAGAGAGAGAGAGAGCGAGAGAGAGAGAAAGAAAGAGACAGAGAGCGAGGTAGAGAGACAGAGACAGAGAAAGACAGAGAGTGAGAGAGAGTGAGAGACAGAGAGACAGAGAAAGAGAGACAGAGAGAGAGACAGCGATGGAGAGAGAGAGACAGAGAGAGAGTGAGAGAGAGAGAGAGAGAGAGAGACAGAGAGAGAGAGAGAGAGACAGAGACAGACAGAGAGAGAGAGGTAGAGAGAGAGACAGAGAGAGAGAGAGTGAGACAGAGTGAGAGAGAGAGACAGAGAAAGAGAGTGAGAGAGACAGAGAGAGAAAGAGTGTGAGAGAGTGAGACACAGAGAGAGAGAGAGAGAGTGAGAGAGACAGAGTGAGAGAGAGAGAGAGTGAGAGAGATTTTATGAAATTAGTATGTATGGCAATAAATCACTAAATCAATGCAGTTAAAAATGTATATTTGGAAAGTGAAGCTAAAATAATTAGAGTTTTGCTAATGAGACAGTGATTACAATATTTATGAAACTCTCAGTGTGTGATGCTGATGCTGATAAGATTCAGTGTGTGTATGTATATGTGTGTGTTTGTGGGGTGATTGGTGAGCATGTGTGTGTATGTGTGAATGTGTGAATGTGTATGTGTGTGTGCGTGTGTGTCTCAGCGTGTCTGGACGACACAGGTGATGATGTCACACATTCCCCAACGATTAGTCTGAGTACACACTCCTACGGCCACATCCTCACTGCTGCTCCACGTCTGTGTGTTTTTAGTATTTTCATATGGATGTGTGGGTACATGTTTGAGTGTGTATTTGCAGTATGTGTGTGTTCCTATCTCACCTGATCTCCCTTCTCCCCCTTCATTCCGTGCTGTCCAGCATGTCCAACTGAAGCCAACTGAAACAAACAAAATAAACATGAACACATCTATAATACTAGAAGTATATTATTGCCTGGATATTACTCCACTTTAAATTGTCTCATAATCAGCCAGAGGGAAAATACGGGGCACTTTTACATTTGTGCTTCTTTATATCTGAACAGCATTGCCTACCTATGTATCAAATAAAATCATTTCATTGTTTTCGATTGAAATTCATTCCACAGGTATTTTACTTCTCATTTCAATTTACTTTTCTGGTTGCTTGAGGACAATCTACTGTTTCAGATTCCAATAAGTATTATTTTCCAAGTGAAGAACATTTTATAGCAGTTTTGGAAGGTGTGATGGGGATGTGTCTGTTGTGTTCGGTCCTCAGTTCAAGTCTTCGTTCATGTGAATACCAGTGCGACATGAGTAGGGCCCTGTGTTTTGGTTAATGATGTCACATGACCTGGATTTGAACTTTTATTTGTAGCCTTTTCCAGAAATGAGAATTAGACTAAAAATGAAAGCAATTGACTGAGGATGGTGCTGGACCATCTGACCTAAAACAAAAATGGGAAAGTTTGATGATAAAGCATTAACTAAATGTTAAAATCCAGGTCATGTGACATGATTAACCAAAACCCAGGGCCCTAGACATGAGAGCTTCCATCTTACGTTAACTTGAGAAAAGTGATGCAACTAAAAAAGCCCAAATTCCTTTTGTAATGTACTGTGTCGATAAAGCCAAGTGACTGAAAAATGTCTGAGTCAGGCTGTGTTTATATGAAGTTGCTTTTGACAGCATGCCGTGATGAGCACTGAGAAAGAATAGACTAAAAGCAGTGGAGGCCAAATTCAATGCAAAAGGCAAGCAAACGTCAAATGGAGAGCCCGCTCCCAACCTCAGGTAGTCACAGATCATACTTATATTTGTGATTGGATGTAGTATTGTTGATGAGGTCGAAGAGAGAAATGCCATGTGGTGGAAACTAATCAGGAAGACAGTAAGCAGGATGAATCAATCAGCGGGTATAGGAAGTATGAACCAATCAGAGCACAGAGTACCAATTTGGGACCATTGGCCCAACTAGAAAGGCCAGTTGTAGTCAAAGCAAGTCAAGCACATTCACACCCAGTGTAATGATTAGGGTGCAGTTTCTCTAATGACCAGAGAGTGGTACTGTTACACCATTTAAATATTCTCTGAAGAGATGCAGACAGGTGTTAGGGGAGGGGGCCTCCAACATTTCACTCACACTCTCTCACACACTTACTCACATGTAGTTAGAAATAATTAAACAGAGGCTATATACACACATACACACACCTCCCTCTCAGGAGACAGAGATCAATAGATAGTGTAAAATCCCCACGGCACCGGAGAGTGCAGGCCAGCTGGAGATTCTCACTGCAGTTTGGTGTGTGTGTGTAATAAATAGCAAAAGTTAATTTTGTTGTAATGGAAGTATGGTAATTAAAACAGCATCTACCACCAGGCGTGTCAGCCCAGCCAGCTCTCCTCACACCACACAGTTCATTTATATATTGATATTGTGTGACTGGGAGCTAAAGGAGAGAAAGAAGGAGGGAGAAAAGAGGAGTGAGAAGGTTTTTCCCCAGTGTGTTGGAACTGCAACTCCATCAATGGTTGGCACCCGTGGTGCCTACTGCATAGTCACTGTTTCCTACCAGCATCTCTCTCTCACACACCTTGATCCATCACTGCGGTGCCTACTGCATAGTCACTGTTTCCTACCAGCATCTCTCTCTCACACACCTTGATCCATCACCGTGGTGCCTACTGCATAGTCACTGTTTCCTACCAGCATCTCTCTCTCACACACCTTGATCCATCACCGTGGTGCCTACTGCATAGTCACTGTTTCCTACCAGCATCTCTCTCTCACACACCTTGATCCATCACCGTGGTGCCTACTGCATAGTCACTGTTTCCTACCAGCATCTCTCTCTCTACATCGTCCTCTGCTCTGCTAGCACTCTCTCTCTCTCTCTCTCTCTCTCTCTCTCTCCTCTCTCTCTCTCTCTCTCTCTCTCTCTCTCTCTCTCTCTCTCTCTCACCTTGATCCATCACCGCGGTGCCTACTGCATAGTCACTGTTTCCTACCAGCATCTCTCTCTCTCTCTCTCTCTCTCTCACCTTGATCCATCACCGCGGTGCCTACTGCATAGTCACTGTTTCCTACCAGCATCTCTCTCACACACCTTGATCCATCACCATGGTGCCTACTGCATAGTCACTGTTTCCTACCAGCATCTCTCTCACACACCTTGATCCATCACCGTGGTGCCTACTGCATAGTCACTGTTTCCTACCAGCATCTCTCTCACACACCTTGATCCATCACCGCGGTGCCTACTGCATAGTCACTGTTTCCTACCAGCATCTCTCTCTCTCTCTCTCTCTCTCTCTCTCTCTCTCTCTCTCTCTCTCTCTCTCTCTCTCTCTCTCTCTCTCTCTCTCTCTCTCTCACCTTGATCCATCACCGCGGTGCCTACTGCATAGTCACTGTTTCCTACCAGCATCTCTCTCTCTCTCTCTCTCTCTCTCTCTCTCTCTCTCTCTCTCTCTCTCTCTCTCTCTCTCTCTCTCTCTCTCACCTTGATCCATCACCGCGGTGCCTACTGCATAGTCACTGTTTCCTACCAGCATCTCTCTCTCTCTCTCTCACCTTGATCCATCACCGCGGTACCTACTGCATAGTCACTGTTTCCTACCAGCATCTCTCTCTCTCTCACACACCTTGATCCATCACCGCGGTGCCTACTGCATAGTCACTGTTTCCTACCAGCATCTCTCTCTCTCTCTCTCTCTCTCACCTTGATCCATCACCGCGGTGCCTACTGCATAGTCACTGTTACCTACCAGCATCTCTCTCACACACCTTGATCCATCACCGTGGTGCCTACTGCATAGTCACTGTTTCCTACCAGCATCTCTCTCTCACACACCTTGATCCATCAGTGGGAAGGGGGTGTATGTTCTGTGGGGAGGAGGTGACAGTCAGCATCTGTTTTTTATTGTTCCAGGCTGGTAGGGTGGTTTTCTTTCTGGATGGGTGGTGTACAGGCCTAGGGTAGGTGCTGACTCTGGACCTATATGTTGGATGCCCTAGGAAATCATAACCAACTGGCGAAGGGACTGCCTAGTACCTGTTGGCGCAGGCAAAAATGGCAATGTGGAAGACCAGGAAACATGCGATGCAGGGGCGGGGTGTACGCACCCCAAAGCTGTGCTGCTGGGGCTGGTGCGGGCTCGGTTGACACCGGAGCATGTACAGGACCAGTCAAAAGTTTGGACACACCTACTCATTCAAGGGTTTTTCTATATTTTGACTATTTTCTACATTGTAGAATAATAGTGAAGACATCAAAACTATGAAATAACACATCTGGAATCATGTAGTAACCACAAAAGTGACCCGATTCTTGATATCCTGGTCGATGTTGCAGTCCTCTGTGAGGATGCTTTCAAGATATTTAAAGTGTTGTACAATGGACAATGAGGAGTCTGATGTAGGACTGCTGTTTTTGGGATGTTAACAGACAGCCCCATTCTGCTCTATGCTCTCACAGCTGCTGTGCCATGTAGAGCTTCTGGGGTATGTGCCACAAGAGCACAATCATCCACGTACTGGAGCTCAAGTACCCATTCAGATTTGAGCTTTGTGGCAGCTTGGAGCCCCCTAATGTTGAAGAGGTTCCCGTCCAAACTGAAGTCCAGGGTCACCTCACTCTCTGATTCCATGTCCTTGTGCAGGAGTGTTGTGACACACCGGAGGAAGTCATTGAATAGGACCGGCGCAAGCACACACCCTTGCCTCACACTAGCACAAACTCCAAAGGGTTCAGACTCCTGACTGCCAATTGTTACCCTGGCCACCATCCCTTCAAGGAAACTCACGCAGGATGTTCACACATTTCCCAGGACAGCCATACTGCAGGAGGACCTTCTAAAGCAGTTCACAGTGTACTGTGTCAAAGGCTTTGGAGAGGTCCACAAAGGCCATGAATAGGTCTTGTTTCTGTTCACAGCACTTTTCCTGCTTTTGGCGTGCACTGAAGATCATATCCAGCGTCTGTTCTTTCTGAAGCCGCATTGGGACTCCGGTAGCAGGTCTTCAGTGATGGTGTCGATGAGTCTCCGGAGCATGAACTTCACCAGGACTTTGCCAGCAACTGCACGGAGGGATTTGCCCCTGCAGTTGCCGCAGACAGATTTGTCCCCCTTGTTTTTGTATATGGTAACAATGTTTGCATCCCTCCATTGATGGGGGATGCTCTCTTGTCTCCATATCTCAGAGATGAACTGCTGAACTGCTCTGGTACAGAGATAGCCCCCCCCCCTGTTTTAGGATCTCAGCAGGGATGGTGTCAGGTCCAGGAGATTTGTTATTCTTCAGTGACCTGATGGTGGCTCAGACCTCAGAAAAGGTTGGTGGGAGATCAAGACTCGGGATGGTGGTCAGCGTTGGGAGCTCCTCCAGGCCTGAGTAGTCAACTGGGTCGGCTAGTTTAAGAGTGCTACAAAGTGTTCACCCCACCTCTGGACTATCTTAGTTTGGTCCTTTATGAGAGTTGACCCATCTGCACTTCTGAGGGGACAGAGAATGCAACTTCTTAGGCCATGGGTGGTCTTCAGGGTATCATAACGTTGTGCATGTCATAGCTGTCCGCACAAGATTGGATTTTTTGTGCTTTGGAGATCCACCACTCACTTTGTAGATGTCATAGAGCATTCTGTGCCTCCGTCTGCTGCTCTTGCCATTGCTGTTTGAGGGCCTCAGATGTAGGGCTGTTGAGTGTGTCTTTATGTACCGTATGTGTGCTGTTAAGAAGGGTGGAGATGTATGTGGAGTTTTCATCGAACCAGTCCTGATGTTTCCACACACACCTCGCACACATCATACCTACTTTCCCCAACCCACGCCCGCCCGCCCGCCCGCCCGCCCGCCCGCCCGCCCGCCCGCCCGCACGCACGCACGCACGCACGCACGCACGCACGCACGCACGCACGCACGCACGCACACACACACACACACACACACACACACACACACACACACACACACACACACACACACACACACACACACACACACACACACACACACACACACACACACACACACACACACACACACACACACACACACACACACACTACTAACTGCGTGGGTTCATAGCTGTGAAACGCTTCCAATAGAGAGAGATGATTCTGTCTCATTATATTCAGTGGTTGCATATCCTACATTACACTGTGCCATGGGAGATTAGTAAGACAATAGTAAGCACACCCTGGAATACCAATAATGAAGTGTCTGGAGTTTTGTATGCTATTTATGAACAGAATTCTGCCATTGTTGGAGAATGACAAAATGAATAGGCAAATCCCCACAGAGCCGGGGTATACAGTATAATGAATGATTTGTATATCACCCACTGTCAGCTGTCAGTAGCGGAGCTGTGTGTGTGTGTGTGTGTGTGTGCGCGTGTGCGTGTGTGTGTGTGTGTCACACCGTCTCATCTCCCGCTGTTGTGCTCCTGGGACCTACTCCCAGTTGATTTGTTTTTAACAGCTCTTCGGTTGTTGCAAAGTAACCTTCTTGATGACGTATTGGTAGTGATGTGA
>NC_092111.1:28720352-28730352 GCF_045679555.1 Salvelinus alpinus | reverse complement strand
GATTATAAGGGGAAAAACAATGGAATATTTTGGCAGAACTGCTCCCTCCCTTTGTCTACCTGTTCGTGCTTAGCCAGGAGTTTTGTTAGTTTATCTGTTCATATATTTGAGTGTGCATGTGTGTATGTGTGTACTGCGTGTGTTACCTGATTAAAGGCAAGGACCTGCTGCTCCAGGTCATTTTCGGCAGCGCGGCGACTCTTGAGGGCACCAGGGGGGCACTAAGAGACAGAGAGATCAGAAGTCAAAGTAGCTCTCATAAAGGTAGCATTCTATGGGTGCTTCCATCTTGAGTTACACTACACACAGGTCTATACAGCTATGTGTGCTTCCATCTCAAGTTACACTACACATAGGTCCATACAGCTATGGGTGCTACCATCTCGAGTTACACTACACACAGGTCCATACAGCTATGGGTGCTTCCATCTCGAGTTACACTACACACAGGTCCATACAGCTATGTGTGCTTCCATCTCGAGTTACACTACACACAGGTCCATACAGCTATGGGTGCTTCCATCTCGAGTTACACTACACACAGGTCCATACAGCTATGGGTGCTTCCATCTCGAGTTACACTACACACAGGTCCATACAGCTATGGGTGCTTCCATCTCGAGTTACACTACACACAGGTCCATACAGCTATGGGTGCATCCATCCCGAGTTACACTACACACAGGTCCATACAGCTATTGGTGCTTCCATCTCGAGTTACACTACACACAGGTCCATACAGCTATGGGTGCTTCCATCTCGAGTTACACTACACACAGGTCCATACAGCTATGGGTGCTTCCATCTCGAGTTACACTACACACAGGTCCATACAGCTATGGGTGCATCCATCCCGAGTTCCACTACACACAGGTGTTCAGAGCACGCTAGATAGCTAATTAGCACAGGTGGTCGCCTCTTGTCTGTAACATGGAGATATGGCAGAGTGGGAACATTAACTCTATCAAGATGTGTATCAATTTGACTCTTTTATTTTTATTATCTTGCTGATATGAAAGATAAGGTCCTTCCGCTTCCTAAACCGGACCTCAAGTGCTGCGTGTTAATGTTCAGACTGAGCGTCAGGGCTCTAACCTCCCCTGCACAAAAGACGCCTTCGTCCAATGACCCTCACGTGTAATGTAATGGAGAGTCATCATCAAGGGCTTAGGTCTAAGGTGAAAGTGTAGCCTACAGGTAGAAAACATCAGGGAACTGCCTGGAAACAGCTCAACTGACGACAAAGTAGTCCAACAGGTCAATATGTTGAGGGGTCTTTCATTGTAACACACGACAGTAAGCCTAGCCCTCTCTGACACTCCAAGTCTAGTCATAAAAGCAGCCTGGTCTCAGACTAGACATAACGTAGTACATTTACATCCGGGACACTCAAATTAGTATATGTTACATTTGGTATGGTTACATAAAACAGAAGGTTACTTAAGCCAAAAAAGCAGGTAGGGTGGTTGGTCAGGATGGATTGGTGGACATATAACATGAATGTCCAGCAACCCAAATATCGTGTGTTTGAATCTCATCACGGACAACTTTAGCATTTTATCTAATTAGCAACTTTGCAACTACTTAGCATGTTAGCTAACCCTTCCCCTAACCCTTTAACCTAACTCCTAACCCTAACCCTAACCCTAACCTGTTAACGTTGGCCACCTTGCCACCTATCTAACAAATTGAAACATAACATATCATACTAATTGGAGTGGTCCGAATCGACCCCTGAGTCCAGGTTGATAAAACTGTCATCTCCCACTTTTCTCTGTGACATCTCTCTCCTATCTTTATCAAACAGCCGATGTCTCTTCTCAGAACTATTGGTGGGATGTGTGTGCTGCTGCTCCTGGTTCAGTTGGAAGCAGTGTTTCCGGTGAGCCCTACAGCAGACAGCTCAGAGTGCAAGAGAAGAGGGAGGAGAGTTGGATGTCTCTTCCTCCTCTCCTCTTCAAAGGAAATCACTTTTTTCTAGAGGGTTCTGAAAGTGTTCTGGGCTGTTCTACAGTTCTGAAGGTGTTCTGAGTAACTTCTCTCTCCCTGTTTGTCTGTGTTTCATACATAGGCCTATATGCAGCGTACAGACAGACACACACACACACACACACACACACACACACACACACACACACACACACACACACACACACACACACACACACACACACACACACACACACACACACACACACACACACACACACACACACACACACACACTCACTCACACACATGAAGGACACTTCCACATATGTACAAAAAGTCTGTACAGACAAAAACAGACATCAGGGCGGAAATGCCTTCAGGTTAAAAATAATATCAGAAATGGCTGTGCTCTCCACCCATACCTGAGCTCTCTCTTTCTCTCTTTCTCTCTTCCTCTGTCAACATTGTTGATTCTGCACAATCCGCTTGATACCAACTGGGTGGGAACACTTTCTCCAGGCAAACATCCTCAAAATCAGCAAGTCTACATATGATGGTGGTTGTGGGAGCGATGTGTGATGCTTGGTGTGATGGTTGCAGAAGCATTGTGTGATGGTTGGTGTGGTGGATGTGGGAGCGATGTGTGATGGTTGTAACAGCGTTGTGTGATGGTCGGTGTGATGGTTGCAGAAGCATTGTGTGATGGTTGGTGTGGTGGATGTGGGAGCGATGTGTGATGGTTGTAAAAGCGTTGTGTGATGGTCGGTGTGATGGTTGCAGAAGCATTGTGTGATGGTTGGTGTGGTGGATGTGGGAGCGATGTGTGATGGTTGTAAAAGCGTTGTGTGATGGTTGGCGTGATGGTTGCAGAAGCATTGTGTGATGGTTGGTGTGGTGGATGTGGGAGCGATGTGTGATGGTTGTAAAAGCGTTGTGTGATGGTCGGTGTGATGGTTGCAGAAGCATTGTGTGATGGTTGGTGTGGTGGATGTGCGAGCGATGTGTGATGGTTGTAAAAGTGTTGTGTGATGGTCGGTGGGATGGTTGCAGAAGCATTGTGTGATGGTTGGTGTGGTGGATGTGGGAGCGATGTGTGATGGTTGTAAAAGTGTTGTGTGATGGTCGGTGTGATGGTTGCAGAAGCATTGTGTGATGGTTGGTGTGGTGGATGTGGGAGCGATGTGTAATGTCTGGTGTTCTCACCCGAGCACCAGGTATCTCACAACAGGCCTCCTGACTGGCCAGGGAGGCATCACAGTACACCATCACCTGCTGAATGTCCATCTGTGAGACAGGCAGAGATGAAGAGGACAGGGGGCACGCAAGAAAAGAAGGGAGAGAGAGGGGACGAGAGGATGGAAGAGAGAGAGAGATAGAAGGATAACAAATATTGTTAGAGACCAAGTATACCCACTACAACCCCACTACTACAGCCCCAACCACCACCCCTAAATATACCTGTCCCCTCTTCCCACAATCTCCACCTCTCCCTCCATCTCCTCCCTCCTGCCATCCTCTCCACCTTTCCTTACATCTCTCCCCTCCTCCAAGCCTCTCCACCTCTCCCTCCACCTCCTCCCTCCTCCCATCCTCTCCACCTTTCCTTACATCTCTCCCCTCCTCCAAGCCTCTGCATCTCTCCCTCTCCCTCCACCTCCTCCCTCCTCCCATCCTCTCCACCTTTCCTTACATCTCTCCCCTCCTCCAAGCCTCTCCACCTCTCCCTCTCCCTCCACCTCCTCCCTCCTCCCATCCTCTCTACCTTTCCTTACATCTCTCCCCTCCTCCAAGCCTCTCCACCTCCACCTCTCCCTCCATCTCTTCCCTCCTTCCACAGTCTCCACCTCCATGTAGCTACTCCCCACATACAGGTTGGCCCAACCCCATCTCCCTACTCCCAACTTCCTACTACAATCAACCCCCCCCTTCTCCCTCCCTGGTCTTCCAGTCAATACCTCCACAGGGGCAGCATCAGTGGCTCTGATGCCCAGCAGGGTGTGTCCCTCGGTGGGTAGCTCTCCCCGGGGCTCCAGGGGCATGGTCTGGATGGAGCTGCAGTCCACGTGTAGAGAGGCTGCTCCCTGTTGGACGCTGAGGGCCAGTTTGTGCCAGCCACTGTCCAGGAGAGACTCCACGCCCTCCCCACTGAACGAACACCCAACTGGGTCACTCAGGGGGTCGGTCCCCCGCGCACGCAGGGACAGGGTGGCCTCAGGGCCATTCAGGTCAAGAGAGAACTTGGGGGAGGGAGGACAGAGTGGGGGAGAGGAAGGAAGGAGGAGAGGGGGGGAGAGGAGGAGGCAGGGGAGGGGAGGGTAGGGGGGAGATAGGGGGAGAGGAGGAGGTAGGGGAGGGGGGGGGGGGGCAGGGAAAAAACAGTTGTATCACATCTGTTTGGGAAACAACACCTCTACAGAGGAGTCTACAGATCTGACAGAATCTGATATTGTATTGTAGGTGTAACCAATGTTGAAGCCAATGCCTCATTGAATATGCCTATCCAGTCCCAAGCAGTAGCCACTAGGAGAAGGAGCTACACGTTCGGTACAGTGCTTTGTGTCTGAATGTGGGCTACATGGAACACACTGCAAAGTTAGCAAAGACATAGACAAACTGTATACTAATTATTGCCACTGATTATTGCCACACAATCAATCATTTATAATGAGATGGTTTGCCTGCAATTCATCATATACATGAAGTATTTAAATGTGGCTTCAGCCTTATTATAGAAGTAACATGAATAATAATGAGAAACAACAGAGAGAGAGAGAGGAGAAGCTGAAGGGAGGATAGAGCGTGGAGAGATGGAGGAGAGGAAAGAGAGCGATGGCATTGTGCTTTAGGAGTGGGATTTGGCTAGGAGTGTGTGATATTGTGCTTTAGGAGTGGGATGTGGCTAGGAGTGTGTGATATTGTGCTTTAGGAGTGGGATGTGGCTAGGAGTGTGTGATATTGTGCTTTAGGAGTGGGATTTGGCTAGGAGTGTGTGATATTGTGCTTTAGGAGTGGGATTTGGCTAGGAGTGTGTGATATTGTGCTTTAGGAGTGGGATTTGGCTAGGAGTGTGTGATATTGTGCTTTAGGAGTGGGATTTGGCTAGGAGTGTGTGATATTGTGCTTTAGGAGTGGGATTTGGCTAGGAGTGTGTGATATTGTGCTTTAGGAGTGGGATTTGGCTAGGAGTGTGTGATATTGTGCTTTAGGAGTGGGATTTGGCTAGGAGTGTGTGATATTGTGCTTTAGGAGTGGGATTTGGCTAGGAGTGTGTGATATTGTGCTTTAGGAGTGGGATTTGGCTAGGAGTGTGTGATATTGTGCTTTAGGAGTGGGATTTGGCTAGGAGTGTGTGATATTGTGCTTTAGGAGTGGGATTTGGCTAGGAGTTTGTGATATTGTGCTTTAGGAGTGGGATGTGGCTAGGAGTGTGTGATATTGTGCTTTAGGAGTGGGATGTGGCTAGGAGTGTGTGATATTGTGCTTTAGGAGTGGGATTTGGCTAGGAGTGTGTGATATTGTGCTTTAGGAGTGGGATTTGGCTAGGAGTGTGTGATATTGTGCTTTAGGAGTGGGATTTGGCTAGGAGTGTGTGATATTGTGCTTTAGGAGTGGGATTTGGCTAGGAGTGTGTGATATTGTGCTTTAGGAGTGGGATTTGGCTAGGAGTGTGTGATATTGTGCTTTAGGAGTGGGATTTGGCTAGGAGTGTGTGATATTGTGCTTTAGGAGTGGGATTTGGCTAGGAGTGTGTGATATTGTGCTTTAGGAGTGGGATTTGGCTAGGAGTGTGTGATATTGTGCTTTAGGAGTGGGATTTGGCTAGGAGTGTGTGATATTGTGCTTTAGGAGTGGGATTTGGCTAGGAGTGTGTGATATTGTGCTTTAGGAGTGGGATTTGGCTAGAAGTGTGTGATATTGTGCTTTAGGAGTGGGATTTGGCTAGGAGTGTGTGATATTGTGCTTTAGGAATGGGATGTGGCTAGGAGTGTGTGATATTGTGCTTTAGGAGTGGGATTTGGCTAGGAGTGTGTGATATTGTGCTTTAGGAGTGGGATTTGGCTAGGAGTGTGTGATATTGTGCTTTAGGAGTGGGATTTGGCTAGGAGTGTGTGATATTGTGCTTTAGGAGTGGGATTTGGCTAGGAGTGTGTGATATTGTGCTTTAGGAGTGGGATTTGGCTAGGAGTGTGTGATATTGTGCTTTAGGAGTGGGATTTGGCTAGGAGTGTGTGATATTGTGCTTTAGGAGTGGGATTTGGCTAGGAGTGTGTGATATTGTGCTTTAGGAGTGGGATTTGGCTAGGAGTGTGTGATATTGTGCTTTAGGAGTGGGATTTGGCTAGGAGTGTGTGATATTGTGCTTTAGGAGTGGGATGTGGCTAGGAGTGTGTGATATTGTGCTTTAGGAGTGGGATTTGGCTAGGAGTGTGTGATATTGTGCTTTAGGAGTGGGATTTGGCTAGGAGTGTGTGATATTGTGCTTTAGGAATGGGATGTGGCTAGGAGTGTGTGATATTGTGCTTTAGGAGTGGGATTTGGCTAGGAGTGTGTGATATTGTGCTTTAGGAGTGGGATTTGGCTAGGAGTGTGTGATATTGTGCTTTAGGAGTGGGATTTGGCTAGGAGTGTGTGATATTGTGCTTTAGGAGTGGGATTTGGCTAGAAGTGTGTGATATTGTGCTTTAGGAGTGGGATTTGGCTAGGAGTGTGTGATATTGTGCTTTAGGAGTGGGATTTGGCTAGGAGTGTGTGATATTGTGCTTTAGGAATGGGATGTGGCTAGGAGTGTGTGATATTGTGCTTTAGGAGTGGGATTTGGCTAGGAGTGTGTGATATTGTGCTTTAGGAGTGGGATTTGGCTAGGAGTGTGTGATATTGTGCTTTAGGAGTGGGATTTGGCTAGAAGTGTGTGATATTGTGCTTTAGGAGTGGGATTTGGCTAGGAGTGTGTGATATTGTGCTTTAGGAGTGGGATTTGGCTAGGAGTGTGTGATATTGTGCTTTAGGAGTGGGATTTGGCTAGGAGTGTGTGATATTGTGCTTTAGGAATGGGATGTGGCTAGGAGTGTGTGATATTATGCTTTAGGAGTGGGATTTGGCTAGGAGTGTGTGATATTGTGCTTTAGGAGTGGGATTTGGCTAGGAGTGTGTGATATTGTGCTTTAGGAGTGGGATTTGGCTAGGAGTGTGTGATATTGTGCTTTAGGAGTGGGATTTGGCTAGGAGTGTGTGATATTGTGCTTTAGGAGTGGGATTTGGCTAGGAGTGTGTGATATTGTGCTTTAGGAGTGGGATTTGGCTAGGAGTGTGTGATATTGTGCTTTAGGAGTGGGATTTGGCTAGGAGTGTGTGATATTGTGCTTTAGGAGTGGGATTTGGCTAGGAGTGTGTGATATTGTGCTTTAGGAGTGGGATTTGGCTAGGAGTGTGTGATATTGTGCTTTAGGAGTGGGATTTGGCTAGGAGTGTGTGATATTGTGCTTTAGGAGTGGGATTTGGCTAGGAGTGTGTGATATTGTGCTTTAGGAGTGGGATTTGGCTAGGAGTGTGTGATATTGTGCTTTAGGAGTGGGATTTGGCTAGGCGTGTGTGATATTGTGCTTTAGGAGTGGGATTTGGCTAGGAGTGTGTGATATTGTGCTTTAGGAGTGGGATTTGGCTAGGAGTGTGTGATATTGTGCTTTAGGAGTGGGATTTGGCTAGGAGTGTGTGATATTGTGCTTTAGGAGTGGGATTTGGCTAGGAGTGTGTGATATTGTGCTTTAGGAGTGGGATTTGGCTAGGAGTGTGTGATATTGTGCTTTAGGAGTGGGATTTGGCTAGGCGTGTGTGATATTGTGCTTTAGGAGTGGGATTTGGCTAGGCGTGTGTGATATTGTGCTTTAGGAGTGGGATTTGGCTAGGAGTGTGTGATATTGTGCTTTAGGAGTGGGATTTGGCTAGGAGTGTGTGATATTGTGCTTTAGGAGTGGGATTTGGCTAGGAGTGTGTGATATTGTGCTTTAGGAGTGGGATTTGGCTAGGAGTGTGTGATATTGTGCTTTAGGAGTGGGATTTGGCTAGGAGTGTGTGATATTGTGCTTTAGGAGTGGGATTTGGCTAGGAGTGTGTGATATTGTGCTTTAGGAGTGGGATTTGGCTAGGAGTGTGTGATATTGTGCTTTAGGAGTGGGATTTGGCTAGGAGTGTGTGATATTGTGCTTTAGGAGTGGGATTTGGCTAGAAGTGTGTGATATTGTGCTTTAGGAGTGGGATTTGGCTAGGAGTGTGTGATATTGTGCTTTAGGAGTGGGATTTGGCTAGGAGTGTGTGATATTGTGCTTTAGGAATGGGATGTGGCTAGGAGTGTGTGATATTGTGCTTTAGGAGTGGGATTTGGCTAGGAGTGTGTGATATTGTGCTTTAGGAGTGGGATTTGGCTAGGAGTGTGTGATATTGTGCTTTAGGAGTGGGATTTGGCTAGAAGTGTGTGATATTGTGCTTTAGGAGTGGGATTTGGCTAGGAGTGTGTGATATTGTGCTTTAGGAGTGGGATTTGGCTAGGAGTGTGTGATATTGTGCTTTAGGAGTGGGATTTGGCTAGGAGTGTGTGATATTGTGCTTTAGGAATGGGATGTGGCTAGGAGTATGTGATATTATGCTTTAGGAGTGGGATTTGGCTAGGAGTGTGTGATATTGTGCTTTAGGAGTGGGATTTGGCTAGGAGTGTGTGATATTGTGCTTTAGGAGTGGGATTTGGCTAGGAGTGTGTGATATTGTGCTTTAGGAGTGGGATTTGGCTAGGAGTGTGTGATATTGTGCTTTAGGAGTGGGATTTGGCTAGGAGTGTGTGATATTGTGCTTTAGGAGTGGGATTTGGCTAGGAGTGTGTGATATTGTGCTTTAGGAGTGGGATTTGGCTAGGAGTGTGTGATATTGTGCTTTAGGAGTGGGATTTGGCTAGGAGTGTGTGATATTGTGCTTTAGGAGTGGGATTTGGCTAGGAGTGTGTGATATTGTGCTTTAGGAGTGGGATTTGGCTAGGAGTGTGTGATATTGTGCTTTAGGAGTGGGATTTGGCTAGGAGTGTGTGATATTGTGCTTTAGGAGTGGGATTTGGCTAGGAGTGTGTGATATTGTGCTTTAGGAGTGGGATTTGGCTAGGAGTGTGTGATATTGTGCTTTAGGAGTGGGATTTGGCTAGGAGTGTGTGATATTGTGCTTTAGGAGTGGGATTTGGCTAGGAGTGTGTGATATTGTGCTTTAGGAGTGGGATTTGGCTAGGAGTGTGTGATATTGTGCTTTAGGAGTGGGATTTGGCTAGGAGTGTGTGATATTGTGCTTTAGGAGTGGGATTTGGCTAGGAGTGTGTGATATTGTGCTTTAGGAGTGGGATTTGGCTAGGAGTGTGTGATATTGTGCTTTAGGAGTGGGATTTGGCTAGGAGTGTGTGATATTGTGCTTTAGGAGTGGGATTTGGCTAGGCGTGTGTGATATTGTGCTTTAGGAGTGGGATTTGGCTAGGAGTGTGTGATATTGTGCTTTAGGAGTGGGATTTGGCTAGGAGTGTGTGATATTGTGCTTTAGGAGTGGGATTTGGCTAGGAGTGTGTGATATTGTGCTTTAGGAGTGGGATTTGGCTAGGAGTGTGTGATATTGTGCTTTAGGAGTGGGATTTGGCTAGGAGTGTGTGATATTGTGCTTTAGGAGTGGGATTTGGCTAGGCGTGTGTGATATTGTGCTTTAGGAGTGGGATTTGGCTAGGCGTGTGTGATATTGTGCTTTAGGAGTGGGATTTGGCTAGGAGTGTGTGATATTGTGCTTTAGGAGTGGGATTTGGCTAGGAGTGTGTGATATTGTGCTTTAGGAGTGGGATTTGGCTAGGAGTGTGTGATATTGTGCTTTAGGAGTGGGATTTGGCTAGGAGTGTGTGATATTGTGCTTTAGGAGTGGGATTTGGCTAGGAGTGTGTGATATTGTGCTTTAGGAGTGGGATTTGGCTAGGAGTGTGTGATATTGTGCTTTAGGAGTGGGATTTGGCTAGGAGTGTGTGATATTGTGCTTTAGGAATGGGATTTGGCTAGGAGTG